>NC_056747.1:575042991-575090518 GCF_019279795.1 Protopterus annectens
TTTTGTTTATGGTGTACCCCAGACAAGTTAGCACTTTAGTACGAATGCCAGAGGATTCAAAATTATGCCCCGCCTTTCTGCCTGAATTAGACAATCGTCCAGGTATGGGTATAGTTGAATATTTGTTTGCTTGAAAAATGCAATGACTGGAGCTAGGCATTTTGTGAATACCCTGGACGCAGTAGTGCAGAGAACGGATAGTGCATGTAGCCTGGTTTGAAGCGTAGCTATCTTCTGCAAGATTGTTCCAAACGACAAAACCAGTAATAGATCTCCTGGAAGGCCTTTATGCAGATGCGCTAGAGAGGTTTTTTGTGCTTTTATTAAAGGATTTATTACTGGTTTTGTCATTTGGAATAATTTTGATTTTCATTTGTGGTTTGGATAATCTTCTGCAAGACTCCCTGACTGGGATGTGCAGGTAGGCTTCCTTTAAATCCAGCGTTGCCAACCAGGCATCTTTGCCTAGCATAGGAAGCAACTGGTGAACAGTTAGCATCTTGAATTTTGGAATCACCAAAAAGGTGTTAAGATTGAAAGGTCCAGGACAGGACGCCATGAGTTGTCTTTTCTGGGTACCAGGAAAAGTCTTGAGTAGAAAGCTTGTCCCTTTTCCTCACAGTTTGAATAGCCTTTATGCTCAAGAGAGTACATGCTTTTGAGCCTCTGCCCACTGATTTGAGGGTAGATCTGGCCAACCGTTTGGGGTTGGTAACGGGTGGAAGTGAAATCTGTATCCTTGCGAAACTATATTTAAAACCAATTTGTCCTGGGTAATGAGTTCCCAGTTTTTAGCCTGCAGAGCAATCTTTCCCCCTAAAGGAGCAGTCAGTTGAGAAGTGCTTGGATGCTTTAGTCAAGTCATTGAGACAGCTTACCATGGGGGGGGGGTCTTGCTACTCCCTGATTTGGAAGTGGGAGCTCCCCCACTGCTTAGTCCTGTGCGTACCCTGGGACTGAAGCCTGGCTGTTATGCTGGTTCTGGGTTTGGACTGAGAAGGCCGGGAAGAGACAGGAAAGGGCCAATTCTTAATGGGGCCAATGCCTACTAAATTTTGGAGGCTGTACTTGTAGGAAATCTTTAACAGTTTGCATAGATTTAGCTTTTTGCTCCATCTTTTTAAGAACTTCTTCTGCTTTGTTGCCAAACAGGTGGTCCTGATTTAAGGGAGCATCCAGCAATTTAGCTTTAAGATGATCTGGCAAAGATTGCTCCTCAAGCCAAGCATGCCTTCTAAATACAGACCCAGTGACAAAAGCCCTGCAAGATGCCTCTAGTGAATCAAAACCACATTGCAAAGTGTGTTTTCCACCCTGTTCAGCAGAATGCATTAAATCCTGCAAATCCTTACTTTCAGCACAGTCAGGAATCATCATTTTCTGTTTAAGCAATCCAATAATATGCTGCTGATACTTTAACATATGAAACTGTCAGTTTAAGGCCCTAATGGCCAAGGTTGCTGAAGTGTATACCTTCTTACCCAATCTATCCAGTGCCCTGGAGTCTCTATCAGAGGTGGTAGGATTTTTGGCAGTAGTAGCCTTAATGACCTTGGGTCCCTGTGAAATGGTCTCAGGATCTGCAGTAGGATTTTTAAATAGAAATTGTGAGAGTCAGGAACCCTGTAATGTCTAACATGTCTGGGAGCAGGAGGTAGAGAGTCAGGGGCCAAGCTAGATTCAGAAAAGGCATCATCAACAATGTCTAGTACAGGAGGGATAGCTTAAAGCCTGTGTTGGGGCAGGAGTAAGAAATCCCTAAGCCTCTTTTTTAGAATCGGAGTAATCCTGGCTTTCCCAGTGAAAATGCTCCCTTGGAGTATGCAAGGTTTCACCAAGAGAGAAATCCTCTGGTGGGGAAGCAGAGGGAATAAAGTCCTCTGCCTCAGAATAGTCATAGGTAGACCATAGTGAATCCTGGTCATCAGAGGAAACAGAAATTTCAGAATCCTGGTCAGAAGTGTCATAAGCAAATTCAGTCTTAGGTCTCTTGGAAGGGGAAGGTTGGCTTTCCCTGATTAAAGTAATAAGGTCTTCAGCCATTCTTATCATACGTCTTTTAGGCACAGCGGCCTGACCATGCGGTCTGGGCGTCTGTTTTCTAAGCATGTTTCGAGTTTTAGGCCTTGACGAAGAAGATGGCATTGGTTTAATATGCAAGTCAGTAGGCCTGAATACACCCTCAGAAGCTGGTGCCTGCACAGCGGCTCCAGACCCATCCAAGATAGAGACATCCACAGGTTCAACAGTTGAAGCATCTCGTGGCATACCAGGCTCCAAATGGGACTCAGTAGAGGGCTGCGAATCTGAAGTAGTGGTTATCAGGTGCTGCAAAAGTACCTCACTGAGTACCGGCGAACTGGCGACTGACTTAGAAGTGTCGTCGGCAACTTTGGACCTAGGCGGCCTCTGTCTTTATCTTTGTGGTTTTTTTTCGGAATGTCGGTAGTCGGATGGCTTACCGAAGACATATCTGGATAATTGAATTGAATGCCAAAATATTTAGATGCGTAAATATATCAACGACGACGAATAGTTCATTGCTTAAATAAGGCACAAAACCAACAGCGAGGTACGTTGTGGTCAGGGCCTAAGCAAGGAATGCAGTACGAATGAAAGTTTGTGAGGTATTTGCTTTCCACAAGAAATACAATTATTGACTTTTACTGACATTGGTTTAGAGCAAGAAAGTTTCCCCAGTGGGGTACTTAGCTTTAGTTGAAGACTTTGGTTCTGAAACTCAAACAAAAAAACAAAAATTTCAGGAGTCGGCCGACCGGCACTTGCGAACTGCTTCTGCTTCGGGCACCGCACGGCAAGAAAGACTGGTGTAAAGGCGTCTGCTGCATGCTTTATACCCCTGACTACCTGAGGTCATGGAAGATGAGACAGCAACAGACGCAGGACCCAAAACTTTGATAATCAGGCCGACAGAGGGCTACTGCAAGCAGATAACCCAGATGTGATGACTGCAACAGTAAAACAAGAACATCCACACCTCCTACGTAAACCTACTGGAATCTCTTAATATTTAAGCCCAACACCATACTTATGGGTGACTTCAACCACCCTCCATAAAATGGGAGACTTGTATAACCCATAATTCATTTGCTCAGAGGTTTTTGGACTTCATCATTACAAACCCTGGAGCAAATGGTTAACTCCCCAACTACAGGTACAAATATCCTAGACCTGGTACTTACAATCATGGGGGGATGCTGCTCCCTCCCAAGCATCAACTCTTCCCTTGTAAGATCTGGCCACAAAATGATCTCCTTTAGTATTAAAAGTAACCTAGAACCCCCAAACTCCAAACCTGTTAAGAACTTTGCCAAGGCCAATTACCTCAAACAAAGTGACAGCTTTTTAAAATTCCATGCCCCTCCAAACATGGAAGACATCAAGGCCTACTCTGTGCTGTACACAAAAACACTGTACAACTACATTCATAGCTGAAAGATAAATAGTTAAAAACAAACACCGCTGAGCAAAACAATGGAGGATTGCAGTCTCATTTAAATCACAAGTAGCTCCTAAATCCAATAGCCAATGATGTAAATAATCCAAGTGCAGGCGAGGTATGTAAAAAGCAGGTTTATTAATAAAAAGAGGTGAGCGCAAGATGAGCTTCTTCAGACCTATACAACTAAACTGTCTGTAAACATCAGTTTAAAAGCCAAAATGGCCAAAATCCTGTCCATTATTTAAAGGTACATGGCTCATTAAAAATATCATGTAAAAAGTCATATATAAAATTCCTATACACCATCATAAAACAGTACGGCATTTCAAAACAAAGCCATTCATATTCATATCCATTATTGGAATAAATAAATCAAAAGTATGTGTGACAGATTGGGGAATTTTTAGTAACATAACTATCAAAACATTGACAGAGCATCTATGCATATAAAGGTTCAAAAAGACCCTACTGGCCACAAAGTAAAAAACTCATCATAGCCTCTTAACATATTTTGGACAATAACCTTCTTGATTTCAGCAAAGGTGCCAGGGGAACCCTTCCATTGAGACCTGGGGTGATATCTGCCCTAAACTTAATAATCCAATGGATTTTCCTGGTCTCTGTATAATTGTTAATGTCCCCTCTCCTGTATGTCCTTGAGATCTGTTCCAAGATCCTGAACTTAAAACGATGCTCTTGACCTTTGTCATTAGTGTGTTTGGATAGTGCATTATGTGTAGTACCTCTCCTTGTGTGGTATACATGCTCACGAATCCTATACCTCAGTGTCCTATTGGTCTTGCCTACATAGTAGGCTGGACAGACTGTGCAGCAGGCTAGGTAAACTACATCTCTGGACATACAATTGCCCCTCGTCCTGATGTAGTAAATACCCGAACCATATGGATATCGGAAGACAGGGTCGGTTTCTATATATGGACAAAAATTGCATTTGTCGCATTTGGTCATGTAGGGACCCAACAAAGCAGGTGGATCATTATGGACCCTTGGGTAGCAGAGCAAACTCTTTAAGTTCTTTTATTCCGTAAACTAATCTAGGTCGAGTACCTGTAAGGCTCTTAATAGTTGGGTCAACTGATAAAAGCGTGCCAATGCTTAGAGAAAATATCTTTAAGTGTACCTACATCCCTGGTGTAAAAATGGGAAATGCAATTCCATTGTCCATATTTGAACCGCCTCTTGGCTATCCAAGCCATCACTGCCCTCTCCCACATATATTTCAACAGCACCATCTGAGAAATATGGTTTCGCTCTGTCTATCCTCAGATCTGCAATGCCCGCCATCCCTCTGGAGATATCTAAGTGGTCATAGCCACGTTCCCTCAATTTGCTGCTAAGGTCTCCTAATTCACTTGCCAGATGACTGTCTAGGGGTGTATATCTAGACATCCGCATTGATTGTCCCTTCACTATGTTCTTGTATACATAGCCAGGATGCATGCTCGAACGATGCAGCAGTGTATTCCTATAGCAGGTCTTATGATAAACACCGTGTTGACTATCCCACAGGGTAATTTATCAACAAAGACATCTAAAAGGAATAGTGGTCTTCACCAATCCATAGTAAACTTCAGAAAGGTGACAGACATGTTGATCTGTGTAAAAAAGGACTCTAATTGTATTGTAGAGCCACTCCACACAAGGAAGAGATCATCCACAAAACGCCTATAGAATGGTACTGACTCCTGAAACAAACTATTCTGAAACAAGAAGCTATGTTCCCACTCTGCCATCACCAAGTTGGCGTAGCTATTGGCACAGGAAGTGCCCATAGCTACGCCATCCTTCTGCAGAAAAATCTTGTCATGGAAACAAAAAAGACTGGATTCAAAAATCAAGAGCATCGTTTTAAGTTCAGGATCTTGGAACAGATCTCAAGGACATACAGGAGAGGGGACATTAACAATTATACAGAGACCAGGGAAATCCATTGGATTATTAAGTTTAGGGCAGATGTCACCCCAGGTCTCAATGGAAGGGTTCCCCTGCGACCTCTGCTGAAATCAAGAAGGTTATTGTCCAAAAGATGTTAAGAGGCTATGAAGAGTTTTTTACTTTGTGGCCAGTAGGGTCTTTTTGAACCTTTATATGCATAGATGCTCTGTCAATGTTTTGATAGTTATGTTACTAAAATTCCCCCCCCCCCCCCCATCTGTCACACATACTTTTGATTTATTTATTCCAATAATGGATATGAATATGAATGGCTTTGTTTTGAAATGCCACTGTTTTATGATGGTGTATAGGAATTTTATATATGACTTTTTACATGATATTTTTAATGAGCCATGTACCTTTAAATAATGGACAGGATTTTGGCCATTTTGGCTTTTTAAACTGTTGTTAACAGACAGTTTAGTTGTATAGGTCTGAAGAAGCTCATCGAAAGCGCCACCTCTTTTATTAATAAACCTGCTTTTACATACCTGCCTGCACTTGGATTATTTACATCATTGGCTATTGGATTTAGGAGCTACTTGTGATTTAAATGAGACTGCAATCCTCCATTGTTTTGCTCAGCGGTGTTTGTTTTTAACTATTTATCTTTGAGCTTGTTGTTCCGTTGAGCATTCACTCCACTGGTCCTCTTTATTCATTATAGATTCTTAGAGCTTATCTGAACCAGTGGAGGCATGATTGGAGGAGATTCGACCTCTATTGAGCTGCCGATACTCCATCTAGCACCAAGGAAGTACCGATGACATCATGTCCGTCTTTGGACCGTTTTGCAGACTGCTTGTGCACTGGAATGAATCCATTGGCGTCATTCGTAGAAGAGGATGTTGGCTCAGCCCCCACTAGTACCTTGGATTATGATCGTGAAGGGCTAAATCGAGCAGTGGAACGGTTGGAGCAGGATTTGTTCAAACTAAAGCGCATGCAAACCCAGAGACAGCATTTCGAGGTTTGCTTACAGCGCCGGCTGGTGCCCAGAGGAATAAGGGTATTGAAGATGCCGACAACTGGCACCCTCTACCCGGAGCTATTGTATGATTGGCAACAGCTTAATATTGAGGTAAGCCTCAAATATTTGAAACTTATGAATGCTTTTTTTCTCCCGTTAGAGGAGAAACTTAAAGAAGATGTCAGGAAGGCGAAGAATGAGATACTCAATGTGTTTCCGGTCTCTGTCCATACCTTATCTGTTTTGTTGGACAATGTTACGGTTTATGAGCGGCGCCTTCTGAATCAGAAAAGGGCCAAGTTGCAGCGGGACTCAACGGATTTCCGTCTGGGCAACATCTTCACTTGGCCCAGGCACAATGATTACAACAATACCAACAATACAAACAGTGCATTCCGTCAGGCCCCCGGAACTTGTACCTCTTCCTCCATCACCACAGGGAATACCAGTGACTCAGGGAACACGGACCGTGCTCCCAATAGAGATGCAATCGATGTAGGCACGGTTGAACTTCCTGGCTCATGCCTGGACAACGATCACACTGGCTCCAACAGCAACATTGGCCCAGCCATCCCCACAGACCAAGCTGGTCGTGCAGGTACCGTTGCCAACGCTGTACCCATCGGAACGGACCCTGTGCTGGAGCCGACAGCTACCACCGACTTGGATGCCAATGCTGATTCAGTAAGAAGGGCTGAATCTTTAGTCAGCAGGGCTGAACCAACTGTCCCGCCTCTTGAACCAGTCGTTAGGAGGAAAGTTTCCTCCTATGCATCGAGTAGAGATCCTGATGGACGGGATCCCATTTCCCCCTTGGATTCCACTTTTCACCATTCTCCCCTCCAGAGGGATGGCAGACACCCTTTTCCCATCAGGGTGCCTACGAACGAGGAGAAGTCGTTCCAGAATGCCAAGGGGAGGTACAAGAGGAAACTTTCGCCGGATCGTCCATCCAACCGGACAATCAAGAAAATGTGGGAGGGGAAGCATTAGGACTCGTGTTCAATTTGTCCAGTCATGTTTTGACTGAACATGAGTCACAAGTCCTCTCTAAGGGTCTCACTTTTATTCCAACCTCAGATAGTAGATCTGAAGAGACTTTAAGAGACTTTAAGCTTTTGTCAGGAATTTGTCCCTGAAGGTTTTCTTCAACAGCACAGAGATGAAGGCTAATACCACTGTGTTTAGGACACCTAGTACATTCCTCCCTCCGATACACCCTCTGGTTGCGGCATATAGCAAACTGGTAGAAGATGAGATATATAGGTTGAATGGGTCAGAATCTGGCAACAGGAGAAGGAAATATAACCTCAGCCTTATACAACGAGGGCCTTGGACTCCCTACGTAACAACAGGGAGATTATTATCCGACGCAGACAAAGGAGGTGGGATTGTAGTTTTGACATGGACAGGTATAATAATGATATGCTACTAATGTTGGCTGATGACAAGTTTTATGTTCCTATTACCAATGATAGGGTGGACAGCATCATTGAGAGCATACGCTCCATATTATTTGGTCTTTTGATAATGGTGTTATTGATACTTCTCTATATGAATTTTCAATGTGGTTCATCCCTATTACCTACCATTCAGGGTCTCCCAAAGATCCATAAGGATTCACTACATCCACCTCTTAGACCCATAGTTGCAGGGAGAGGGTGGTCAACTGAACCCCTGTCACTTTTTGTTGAGGCACAACTCAGACCATTGGTTGATGCCAATAGGTTCATTCTTAAGGATACCAGACAGTTTTTGTTGGATTTCTACCAATATATCAACACTTGTTCTGGAATTGAAGACCTCATATGGGTCACCATGGACGTTCAGTCCTTATTTACGGTTATACCCAATGAGGAAGGTAGAGCAATGGTAGGTGCATATCTGAGGAGAACCGACCTCCCTCTGAAGTATGATGTTGATTTGATTCTTATGTTGTTGGCTATTATTTTAGAATCCAATCTTTTTTGTTTCCATGACAAGATTTTTCTGCAGAAGGATGGTAGCTATGGGCACTTCCTGTGCCAATAGCTACGCCAACTTGGTGATGGCAGAGTGGGAACATAGCTTCTTGTTTCAGAATAGTTTGTTTCAGGAGTCAGTACCATTCTATAGGCGTTTTGTGGATGATCTCTTCCTTGTGTGGAGTGGCTCTACAATACAATTAGAGTCCTTTTACACAGATCAACATGTCTGTCACCTTTCTGAAGTTTACTATGGATTGGTCAAGACCACTATTCCTTTTTAGATGTCTTTGTTGATAAATTACCCTGTGGGATAGTCAACACGGTGTTTATCGCAAGACCTGCTATAGGAATACACTGCTGCATCGCTCGAGCATGCATCCTGGCTATGTATACAAGAACATAGTGAAGGGACAATCAATGCGGATGTCTAGATATACACCCCTAGACAGTCATCTGGCAAGTGAATTAGGAGACCTTAGCAGCAAATTGAGGGAACGTGGCTATGACCACTTAGATATCTCCAGAGGGATGGCGGGCATTGCAGATCTGAGGATAGACAGAGCGAAACCATATTTCTCAGATGGTGCTGTTGAAATATACGCTGGAGAGGCCAGTGATGGCTTGGATAGCCAAGAGGCGGTTCAAATATGGACAATGGAATTGCATTTCCCATTTTTACACCAGGGATGTAGGTACACTTAAAGATATTTTCTCTAAGCATTGGCACGTTTTATCAGTTGACCCAACTATTAAGAGCCTTACAGGTACTCGACCTAGATTAGTTTACGGAATAAAAAGAACTTAAAGAGTTTGCTCTGCTACCCAAGGGTCCATAATGATCCACCTGCTTTGTTGGGTCCCTACATGACCACATGCGACAAATGCAATTTTTGTCCATATATAGAAACCGACCCTGTCTTCCGATATCCATATGGTTCGGGTATTTACTACATCAGGACGAGGGGCAATTGTATGTCCAGAGATGTAGTTTACCTAGCCTGCTGCACAGTCTGTCCAGCCTACTATGTAGGCAAGACCAATAGGACACTGAGGGATAGGATTCGTGAGCATGTATACCACACAAGGAGAGGTACTACACAATGCACTATCCAAACACACTAATGACAAAGGTCAAGAGCATCGTTTTAAGTTCAGGATCTTGGAACAGATCTCAAGGACATACAGGAGAGGGACATTAACAATTATACAGAGACCAGGGAAATCCATTGGATTATTAAGTTTAGGGCAGATATCACCCCAGGTCTCAATGGAAGGGTTCCCCTGACCTCTGCTGAAATCAAGAAGGTTATTGTCCAAAAGATGTTAAGAGGCTATGAAGAGTTTTTACTTTGTGGCCAGTAGGGTCTTTTGAACCTTTATATGCATAGATGCTCTGTCAATGTTTTGATAGTTATGTTACTAAAATTCCCCATCTGTCACACATACTTTTGATTTATTTATTCCAATAATGGATATGAATATGAATGGCTTTGTTTTGAAATGCCGTACTGTTTTATGATGGTGTATAGGAATTTTATATATGACTTTTTACATGATAATTTTAATGAGCCATGTACCTTTAAATAATGGACAGGATTTTGGCGCCATTTTGGCTTTTTAAACTGATGTTTACAGACAGTTTAGTTGTATAGGTCTGAAGAAGCTCATGCGAAAGCGCTCACCTCTTTTTATTAATAAACCTGCTTTTTACATACCTCGCCTGCACTTGGATTATTTACATCATTGGCTATTGGATTTAGGAGCTACTTGTGATTTAAATGAGACTGCAATCCTCCATTGTTTTGCTCAGCGGTGTTTGTTTTTAACTATTTATCTTTGAGCTTGTTGTTCCGTTGAGCATTCACTCCACTGGTCCTCTTTATTCATTATACATTCATAGCTGCACTTAGGAGGAATTACCTGCCTGAGATAAACCTATGATCACTGGTAAAAAAATAAAACCACCCTGGTGGACCCCTACCATAAATAGGGTATTCAACAAAAAGAAGAAACAGACTCAACAGTACAAGAAGAAACAGACTCAACAGTACAAGAAGAAACAGACTCAACAGTACAAGAAGAAACAGACTCAACAGTACAAGAAGAAACAGACTATACAGTGCAAAAAGACACTCACCTGTCTAAACAAATTAAGAGAGCTGTTCAAATCTGCCAAAGCAAACTACGAGGCAATGTTAGCTTCACAGGTGAAGGATTAAAAAAAAAAAAAAAAAAAAAAAAAAGGCCTTATGGTCAATAACGTTCATAACCTCAGTGGAAATGCTCAGCAATGTGCCAAGTTAATCATGAATGGCAACATTTCCACCCAGCCTGAAACTATGCAAATGTGCTGGCCAACAAGTTTAGTTCAAACTTTCCCCCATCACCTCCTGCCACACCCAAAGAAATAACCGCAGCCATCCACCTACTGGAAATTGCAAGGGAACAGGTCTTTACGGAGTTCACTAAAGCCAAAAACACAGACTCCTTGTATCCCAATAATATTCCATGATGCTTCTAAAACAGCATAAAACAGAATCCATCAGGCCAATAGAAACCCTCTAACCACAGCCTCTGGATGGGCTTTGTCCTAGAGGAATGGAGGAATGAGTCGGTCATCCCTCTGCACAAGGGGGGGGGGGCATCAACTAACCCAGGAAACTACAGATCCATAAGCCTAGCTAGTCTTACCTGCAAGACCATGGAGAGAATTATGGACTTGATCAATAATGATACAGGAAATCTAACACTGGACCAGGCCCAATTTAGCTTTATCAAATGGAAGTCTTGCCTGCTCAATCTAGTGGACTTCTTTTGAAAAGTCACCAGGGCCATGGATGAGGTTAAAACAGAACACACCACTTACCTAGACCCGACAAAGCTTTGAACATAATCCCCCACTCAGGGATCATAGATAAACTTACTGCGTTAGGTATAAATCCCTATACTGCCAGGTGGATAACAGCCTGGCTCCCTGACAAGACGTATTCCGGACAGGAAAAAACGCTTCAGATAAGAAATCTGTAACGGTGTTTCACAGGGCTTAGTGTTGGGACCCTCTTGTTTGGTGCATACGTTTTTGAAGTGAAGGCCAATATTGGGTTCTCTGCCTCAGCAAGTTCATAGAAGACTGCAAAATGGGAGCAATCATCAAATCCACAAATGACTGGTGCCAAAACTATGGTCTCAGACTAAATGCTAAAAAAATGTCTAATCATACCATTCTGTGGCTCATATCCCTGCAAACTATAACACTGACAGCATGTCCCTAAAAGTAGACCAAGGGACACTGACAGATAGTAAAATAAACTGATTGCCAGGTAGCTACTGTAGAGAGGAAACTCTTCTGTGTGGCTTCTTACAAGTAAAGGAAAGGCATCGAGGTCAAAGGAGATTCTAGTGCCATTGTACTGGGCCCTCAGACCTATAGTAGAGTATAATGGGCCCTCCTGCATGTACTTAACCAGGCACTTACACCAGCTGGAGCAGTGCCAGAGGTTTCTCAGTAAAAAACAGCAAAACACAAGACAAATGTCTTATATGGACCAACTAAAGGCCCTATCCCTTTACACAGTCTCATATCATTTATTGACAAGTGACTTGTGCCTGACCTACAAGTCCTTATGTGATACAGCCTGTGACGTTCAGTCAATATCCCACCGGACTGCCAACAATATATGTGACATCCCCCACTTAAAACCCGGGTCAGTAATTAAGGAGCTTCAATCCTCACCCCTGACTCCAGTGTGGGAGCATCACTGAAAACACCAGAGCACAGAATACACTCACAATCTCACAATCACACACACACACACACACACACACACACAATCTCACAATCACACACACACACAATCTCACAATCACACACACACAATCTCACAATCACACACACACAATCTCACAATCACACACACACACACACACAATCTCACAATCACACACACACACACAATCTCACAATCACACACACACACACAATCTCACAATCACACACACACACACAATCTCACAATCACACACACACACACACACACAATCTCACAATCACACACACACACACAATCTCACAATCACACACACACAATCTCACAATCACACACACACACAATCTCACAATCACACACACACACACACACAATCTCACAATCACACACACACACTCACAATCACAATCACACACAATCTCACAATCACACACACACACACAATCTCACAATCACACACACACACAATCTCACAATCACACACACACTCAATCTCACAATCACACACACACACACAATCTCACAATCACACACACAATCACACACACAATCACACTCACACACACAATCACACACACAATCACACACACAATCACACACACAAT
The DNA here is from genome assembly GCF_019279795.1 of Protopterus annectens. Lineage (NCBI taxonomy): Eukaryota > Metazoa > Chordata > Ceratodontiformes > Protopteridae > Protopterus > Protopterus annectens. The sequence goes on from NC_056747.1 coordinate 575,055,720, forward strand.
CACACACACAATCACACACACAATCACACACACAATCACACACACAATCTCACAATCTCACAATCACACACACAATCACACAATCTCACAATCACACACACAATCACACAAGTGAAATTCCACAATCTCCCTTAAGAGCACAACAGGAACATGCTGCATTTCTGGGACTGGACTATATACCTCTGTCCACCCAAAGTGTAATTTCTTATTGTACACTTCACAGCAATGTGTTCTAGTTTAAGACCTCTGACTCACTCGCACTCTAAATCTCGCACACACAAGACACTTCTAGAAAGCCTGATAGATTTTCAACTGCGTCCCCTCCCCAGTACAAATGGTACCGCTGCCACTAGAGCCAGACAGGTCTACACGCCCTTCAAAGGAGGATCAATTAAAAATTAAATATCAAAATAAGTGATAGCAATGACCAGAAGCAGCAAGGCAATCAAGGTGACCTGGGGAGTATCAAACAGGTATATAAACACTCTAATCTGTAAAGAAAAAACACTGATTAACACCGATTGTCTAGCCACAATGCAAGTAATAAAAACAATTAATAATAAGTAAACTGATTATTAAAAAAGTAAATCAATAACAAACACCAGAATTCAATCACCAGAAACGTAAAATTAAACTTAGAAGTCCATCATTCTAGAAAACTATTTATAATAAGCTTTCCTCTCCAACTAGGGAATGCTGTCCCTGATCTAATCTAAAACACAACAGCAAGGCAAAGGCAGGCTTGCATGTTTTTGGGGAGTCCTTTTTCGGGATGTACTGCACAGCACTGTAACTGACTGCAACTCTCAACTAACTACAGCAGTCGCTTTTATATTCCAATTGTCTTACTTTAAAAATAACAATCAGCTGTTTTGAAAAAGTTTTTTTCCTGTCAAACATCTGTTCAAAAATCTCATAGCAACCAGGAACATTCTAATGAAATCACCTACTGATCAGCTAATTTTCCACAAACAGTTTTGTATTTTAGAATCTAAACAAAACACTGACAGATTCTTTAAACATTCTGTATAAACAGGGAAATACTCAACATTTAAAAATGTATTTAAATCTTCACAATTAGACATGCTGGCATATAATACAAGTTAATCAGAGAATATATACAAATCTCATAGATGACTGTGTTTTCACTTCCCTATCCCATTACACACTCGCATATAATTTTTCACTTTCCTATCCCCTTACGCACTCGCATATCATTTACCGAGAAGTGATTTATGCCTGACCTGCAAGGCTTTGTCTGATACAGCCCTGATAAAAATGTTACATACTCTAGACAAATTATGAGAGGGTTACATGCTCCATGGAAACTAACCTTAGTTGCGACTCAAATGAAACTTGGGAGAGTGGGAGAGTAGGAGAGTAGGAGAGGATGGGGAAACAAATTCACTTTCTGGGTACTCCCCATGTCCCTTATGGACAAAGGCAGTCTGTAAAGTGACTCAGGGCTCCAACACCAAAGACCCACTACCCAGATACTACCCAATCACATATCTAGGGAATTATAACACAATACAGTCATATCCTGGGTATTATTGGCTAGGCTTGTAGAGGCTTTTGCACTATCACCTATGATCCTATGGACTGAGTAAGTTTGGATTTTATGACTACAGCAACGGAAGGATTTGCATTCCCTGATACAATATACAGTTAATTAGGAAGAGAAATGAATAGAAAAGGAGGCAAAATTTAAAACTAGGAGGCTTCCTTTATGACAGGTTGTGTATGAACAGAGGAACTAGGCAGGGGTGTCCTCTCTCTCTTTTGTTACTTGCTTTACATTTAGAGCCACTGGAAAAGAAAATAAGGGACTCAAAAATTCAATATAATTGGTACAGTAAATCAAGAAAAAGTAGCTTTACTTGCAGATATTTTTATCTGATAAATCCAGAAAAGGACACCTCAGTATTATGAAACATTTTGAGACAGTTTCCAAGTCTTTTCGGGATACAAAATGAAGATAAAACAAAGGTTTATACCCATAACTTACGTACTCACACATGAATTGGTTCAGCAATACCCACATTTATGGTGACATAAGACAAAACTAAACAGAATATAATACAAAAACTAAGAAGATTGAAGTTCTTGTTTATGGATATAGGCAGTAAAACACAAGCAGTGAGATTCTTTTATGTCCCTTTAGTTTTATATACAGGTCAGGTGTATTTTTATCAACCAGAGGACAAGTTGTGAATGATAATTAATAAAGAGTTGAAGAAACTTATCTGGGAGGGAAGAGGGCAAAAGTTAATTGAGGTAAGATTATCTTTCCAATAGAAAGAATTGGTTTAGGATTACTGGATTTGAAAGGATATTTCAGAGCTACACAATTAATGTAAGGTTATAATTCACAGTAGGAAGGGAGGACAACGATGAAAGCCAAGAAATAAGGAAAGAGTATGATTTTGAATGCAGAACCTTGAGAATAACTGCCATACAGAATATTATATTCATAACGCATTGTAAAAACTAACCAACATGAGAAACATTGAGGATAGAAATTACTGCAAAGAGGGATCCAAAGAATAGGCAGGGGGGGGGAGGGTGTCTCGGGTTTACTTTGAGAAAACTGTCAAATGAAAGCACAATTGTGCAAGTTAAACTTAGCATAACCGCAGATGTTCAAATGAATCACTTGTCTTTTAGTCAGCTCAAGCTGGCTGACAGTCTGGGCACAAGGAAGGTGCCTTGAAGCTTTGGAAGCTGGCCGTCAGCTGTACTCTTGATAGGATATAACCACATAGGCAAAGCTACTAGAGCAGTGATCAATAGGATGAACATCCAAGGAGCGGGGAGCAAATAACTATAGAGAGGGAAAGGTAATGGACTGCAGGCTATGGATTGATGGCATATCCAAGGAGCGGGGAGCAAATAACTATAGAGAGGGAAAGGTAATGGACTGCAGGCTACGGATTGATGGCATATAGGGAAAGAGAAAGGGATGGGGGAATCCTAAATGAAAGATCTTCTTTAGTAGTGTTTTTAGTTGACTAAAACATAGGGACAATAACTACGGCATATACAGTACTAAATGATCACTAAGAACCAAATCAGAGGAGGTTAGAAAAGACTGGGAAGAGACTGGATAACCAATGTACATGTATGGCACGCACACATGCAAAGCTCAGAAGGTTTACAAGTTTTGTTTGGAAGTGTTTGCATAGGCATTTTTATACCATAAGCAGACTTCAAAGAATTTTTCCTCAGGTACACCGCAAATGCTGAAGGTGTGATGGGGAAGAAACATGAAACCAGGAATACATCTCTTGGGATTATAATGATTTGGCAGATTTAAAAAATTCTTTACAGAGCACTCTGTCAGAAATATTGGGTGAGCAAATGGGATTAATGAAGGAAATTCTTTTGAGCTGGAACACAGGATCCAAATTGCCTAGACACAGTAAAGCCTTGTTAAGTTTAAATCTGGTGGGTGCCAAAAACAAACCATTACTAGAAAATGGAAATCAAAGTCTAAACCAACTGTATCTGAAGTACTGAATATTGTAATGGAGATCAAAGACCTTGAAGTGGAATCTTTAGAAAAAGGAAGGAGCAAATTACATGGATATAAATGGAAAGCATAGGAAAAAGAAGTTATGTACCTACCATAACGTTCCATGTTAATTGTCTTCTTCTCGCCTTCTTTCTTGCTGGTTGGGTTCGGAGCCGATCCTTGGCTCCGACTCTGCCGTCCTCAAAAGCTCGAGAGCTGCTTACTGGCTCAAGGCCCTCCTAAATCCCATGATGCCTGGCGCTAGATACCCAGATCTCGTTTGGGAAGTCTAACTACAGACATAATAATAAAGGAATCCTATCCTAGAATGCATAAATCCTATTGCAGACATAATAAAAGGAATCCTATCCTAGAATGCATAAATCCTACTGGAGAGACTACAAGTCAGAAAGGAATAGCCAGAGAAGACTCAGCCAGTGAAAAATCTAGAAGAACTCTTCTAGGTCCAGTAGGATAGGGGGGATGGAGGGTGGGACGCAAGAAAGAAGGCAAGAAGACAACTAACATGGAACGTTATGGTAGGTACATAACTCCTTTATGTTAAATTGTCTATCTCGCCTTCATTCTTGCTGGTTGGGACAGTGTCCCTAGCACCTAAAATCCTGGGTGGCTCATCGGAAAAGACTCTTCAGAACAGTGGAACCAAAATCAGCTCTGCTCCTGGAAACCAAATCTAATTTGTAATGCGAAATGAAAGTATGTGGATTGGCCCATGTAGCTGCAGCACAAATAGATTCCATGGGCAACCTAGCCTGAAAGGCCACCGAAGTAGCTAAAGCTCTGGTGGAGTGACCTTTTGGTTTAACTGGCAATTCTTTATTCCCCAGTTGATATATGAATGTGATGATGGAAGTCAACCACCTGGATAAGGTTACTTTGGAGACCGGAAGACCTTGTTTACCTACTGCATAAGACAGGAAAAGTTGATCCAATTTTCTAATGTCCTTGGTTCTATGTAAATAAAAGCGTAGCTGCCTGTAAACATCTAACTGATGCAACTTCTATTCCGCCCTGTTGGAGTGGTTAGGGAAAAACACAGGAAGGTCTATGGACCGATTCAAGTTACTCTCTGAAGAGACTTTAGGAAGGAAGGATGGATTAGTCCTAAGAGCAACCCTGTCATTGTGGAACACGAGGTATGGGGGACCGATAGAAAGAGCCTGTAGTTCCGAAACTCTTCTGGCTGAAGTAATAGCTACCAGAAAAAGGGTTTTCCAAGATAAGAACTTCAATGAACAAGAAGCTGCAGGTTCAAAAAGGGGCAAAATTACAGAAGCTAAGATCAAATTTAGACCCCACAGTGGTGGAGGATCTCTCACTGGGGGCCTGAGCAGAGTGGTTCCTTTGAGAAAGTCTTTACACAGCTTATGAGATATGATATTGTTTTCAGACAGGCCAATGTGAAAATCTGAAATTGCAGCTAATTGAACTCTAATTGTAGCGGAAGCGGACCCAGCATGGAAGAGTTCTGCAAGAAATTCCAAAACGTAGTGTACGGGGGCTGAAAAGGAGTCTATACTTTTAGCCTCTGCCCAGGAAGAAAAACGTTTCCACTTACTAGCGTAAGTTTTTCTAGTCGTAGACTTGTGCGATGACAAAATGATTTTGTGCGCAGAGGGGGAGATATCTGGAAGCCTGGCTAAAGTTGGAAGTGGAGCAACCAAGCCATTAGTTGGAGAGAGCGTAGGGACTGGTGCAGCCCGCCCGACTGATGAATCAGGAGGTCTGGAACTAGGTCGAGTCCAAGGCTGCTCGGGAAGATAGCAATGCAGGAACGGAAACCATATTTGTCAAGGCCAGTAAGGAGCAATGAGGATCATTTTGCAACCCAATACGGTAGCTTTCTGAATTAGCTTCGGAATTAGGGGAAAAGGAGGGAATGCATAAAGTCGTCCCTGAGGCCAATCGTGGAATAGAGCATCTCTGGGGGAATGCCCGGGAAGTGGAAGGAGAGAAGAAATTGCTGCACTTGCTGTTGAATGGAGTTGCAAAAAGGTCGCAGCAAGGTTGGCCCCATTTGCGGAAGATATGGTCCGCAACTACCTGGTTCAGAGACCACTCATGAGGCATGAGAAATGCTCTGCTCAGTCTGTCTGCTATGACGTTGGACCTCCCAGGGATGTGCGTTGCAATCAGAAACCGTTGGGAAGAGATCGCCCACTGCCAGAGTCCGAGTGCTTCTCGACATAGGGGGTAGAACCTGGTTCCGCCCTGCTTGTTGATGTACCACACTACAGACATATTGTCAGTTTGAACTGCAATGGTCCCGGTAGGAAGAGAGTTCTGAAGAGCCTGCAATGCTAAGAGCACGGCCCTCATCGCCAAGACATTTGTGTGCAAATGGTACTCGTGAGGTTGCCAGGTGCCTTGAACTGTTCTGCCCTGACAATGCCCCCCCCCCACCCGATCAGGGAGGCATCCGTGGTCACCATAGCAACTGGAGGGGGGAGAACAAATGGTCTGCCATGGAGCACTGATGTGGAGACCATCCACCACGCAAGGTGCTTCTTGCATGCTTGTGTGATCATAATCATGTAAGACATGGGAAGCTGCTGGAAGGACCATTAGGTGAAAAGAAGCCACTGGAGAATCCTCATGTGAAAATGAGCTAGAGGGAGAAGTATGATCGCTGCTGCCATGAGACCCAGAGTTTGAAGGACAAACCTGGCTTGAATTCTTTTGCATGCTAATAAAACATTCACATGCTGACGAATCACCAACACTCTGTCTGGTGGGAGGCTCGCTAACATGTCTTTGATATTTAATGTGCACCTATAAAGGTGATAGATTGACAGGGCGACAATGCAGACTTTTCGAAATTTATTGTGATACCTAGCCTGGAGCAAGTGTCGATGGTGCAGTCTCTGGCTCGCAGAAGGTGATGTCTGGTGGTAGCAGTGAGGAGCCAGTCGTCGAGATATGGAAACACCTGGAATCCTTGCCGTCTCAGGTGAGCGGTAACTACTGCCATACATTTGGTAAACACCCTGGGGGCTGTGGTGAGACCAAAGGGCAGAGCTCTGAACTGATAATGGCTTGCTCCCAGCCAGAAGCGAAGGAATCTTCTGGAGCATCTGTCCATTTTGATGTGGTAGTACGCATCATGAAGATCTATAGAGCACATCCAATTGTCCTGATCCAGGAAGGGCAAAATGGACTGTAGCATAACCATCCGAAACTTCGTTCTTTGTACAGACCTGTTCAGTCTGCTGAGATAAAGAATGGTTCTCCAGACCCCTGTCTTTTTTGGTACCAAAAAGAACCTTGAGTACATTCCTGATCCTTGTTGGTCTGCTGGGACTTGCTGGATGGCCCTTTTTCTTAGCAGTTTTGAGACTTCTTGAACTGCTTGGTCCCTTAGATTGGGTGGAACGTCTGGAAGGGACTTGTTTGACCTTAAGGGGGTGCGAACAAAGGGAATTCTGTAGCCTCCAGACATGACTGACTGTACCCATTTGTCTTGTGTTATGTCTTGCCAGGCTCTTGGGTACAGTGATAATCTTCCCCCGACTGCCTCCAGAGGTGGGCAGCCGGGCAACCCTTCAGGGATGCTGGAAGGGCTTCTGAGAAAGATTCTCTGCTGCCCTGATTTTGCGGACCCCCTCTGCCACGAGGGTGGCGTCTGTTATTGTTCCCTCCTCTGCCCCTGGCTGCGAACTCACCACATGTCCAGCAAGGCTCCCTGGGATTTCCAGAACCACATCTTTCCACTCTTCTGATCCTTAGGATATGGTCTGGAAGGAGTGGAAAAACGGACTCCTATGGCAGAGAGAGTCTTGCCTTCCTGCTCACACCTGGTACGGGTATCTTTCACCTGTGATCCAAAGGAGGAGGAACCATCAAAAGGGGTGTTGGTGAAAGACGCTCTGAAAGGTTCCGCAAAGTTACATAGCCACATCCAAGTGTGCCTCCTTAGGGCCACGCCTGTGCCTACAGCTCTACTCGCACCATCGGCTGCATATGAAATGAGCTTCATGGAGGAGTTTACCACTGAATTAAGAGTCGCCAGCTGGGAGGCTGCCTTAGCCTGGGCCCCCTCAGCTGATGGATCTTGGAGGGTATCTCCAAGCTCTTTCAGGAGATCCCTCTGAAGACGGGTAAAGTGGTACAGGTAATTCAGGGACCGTATGGTAAAAGGTCGCTGAAGAGAACATCCGCTTCCCATATCTGTCCATCGTCCTGGACTCCTTGGTAGGGGGATGGACAAATGAAGTTTCAGCCAACTCCTTTGTAGCTGCTGCTACCACCATGGCATCAACGGGGACACCTTTGGTCAAGAACTGTTTGTCCTGCAGTGCAGTAATGAATTTGGCAGGTCTTCTAGGGGTTGGTTCCACTGTGTCTGGAGCCATCCGAGCCACCACAGACATCAGTGGGTTGAAAGGCGGAGACACCCAGGAGGTGGAAGGTCGGGATCCAAATGCGTCCAGGAATACAGGCTCATCCTCGGAAGGGCTTAGGGCAGTCCAGTTCCCCCTCTGCCTAAGCATCTCAAGGATGTCCGAGAAGGAGACATCTTCAGAGGCGGATCTTGAGGACCCTTCTGACTCCTCCAAGTCAGTATCCGATGTGACAGACTTGGGGGAGTCAACATGCTTCCTCTTGCATTTCCTCTTGCGAAGTGGCTCCTCTGAATGATCAGGGGAGGCCTCGGAAGAGGAGGATACACCCAAGGGGGTGTCCTGGAGAGCTGGATCCCCACACTTGGGGTCTGGAAGAGGGGCAGAGTGACACAGGCACCCTAGGGGGAGGAGCCGATGGGGTCGATCGTGGGACTGACACGGGGGGGCCAGTACACTCATCACCTTGAAGGCGTCCCTGCCCGGACGCGCAGAGGGCTCTGGTTATGAAGAAACCAGAACCCCTCTCCGCACAGAGGGGGACGGCTGCGAGGCAGATGTGGGAGCAGAGCTCACCTGAGCCGAAGCCCCGAGGGGGAGAGTGGGGTCGGACAAGGGTCCGAAGCCACTCGCCCCCTCGGAGCAGACGAGGGAGGCTTGGCGGCCAGATCCCTTCAAGGAAGGTACCATGGAAGGGATCGGAGCAGACAGAACCGAAGGAGACGACTCGAACCCCAACGAACTCCGGCTCCGAGCTCATAGGATGAGTCTGAGGAGGAATATCTGCAGCTGTGGACAGAGCAGACACCTGATGAGGGAGGGCTGGACAACATTTTGGTTAGGGCCTGTGCTTTTAACAGCCTACGGACCACTCTTTCAAAGTCATGGTCCGAAAGTCTAGAGGACCGAGAAGAGTGGGATGAGCGATGACTATGCTCCGATTGGAGCAGAGGCGACTTTGGAGCCGAACGTATCGACTCCACAGAAGGAGACCTGGATCTTTTCAGACTCTCAGATGGCTCCGAAGAATGTGTCTGAGCAGACTGGGAGGGAGGAACATCAGTTTCAGCCAGAGCAGAGATGGATTGTATGGCTTCACCCAAGGACAGCTCCGAACTGGGAGCAGAAGGTTTAGGTGGCCTGGAAGATTTCATGGGCTGAGCCTTTGCCGGTGAATCTTGGGGTTTAAGCAAACCCCTCAGGATCAATTTGATTTTTGCGCTCCTGCAGGACTCTTGGACTGAAAGCATGGCAAATCGAGCAAGAGTCCTGCAGGTGCACGGCGCCCAGACAATAAACACAAGATGTGTCACCATCTGTCAGAGCCATCTTCTGACAGCGTGAGTCACACTTCTTGAATCCGGACGGTTTAGGATCCTTGGACATCCTGGAGGAAAACCAAGGACAAGAAACACACACAGAAAGGTTAAAGTAACTAACCACTAAAATTACACACTACAGTTACCACAACCAAACTACAAGCACTACTACAAACAAAAACTATAGCTAATTATCACTAAACACTAACAGTGATAAAGGATTTTTTTTTTTTTTAAGAAAGATAGAGAGAAAAGGTTATCCTCTAACTTAAACGGAAAACCTTTCTGAGGTAAGGAAAAGGAGAGAAGGGGGAGGGGAAACTAACAAACAAGTTTCTTGGGGAAAAGTAATCGGGATCTAGAGAAAACTAGCTACAATACAACAGTCTAATCTAACGACTGATTCTACACTAAAAACTAGCAGTTTTGACAAGAAAAATACAATAAAAGTTTTATACGACCTGAGCCAGTTGAACAACCTTGCAGCAGAAGCGACAAACGAGATCTGGGTATCTAGCGCCAGGCATCATGGAATATAGGGGGGCCTCAAGCCAGTAAGCAGCTCTTGAGCTTTTGAAGATGGCCGAGTCGGAGCGGAGGATCGGCTCCAAACCCAACCAGCAAGAATGAAGGCGAAATAGACAACTTAACATCAATACATACGGAACAATGTTTAGGAGGAGGACAGAGGCTCACGGGAAGGCAGGAATTCAGCAATTTACATAATGCTGGACTGATAGTTACAAAAAGGGGTGGGAGGATGACATAATGGTTAAGGTGTTTACCTTAAAAAGACACAAGGTGCGGGGTTTGATTCTTACATGGGGTAATTGGCTAGACTTGAAGTGGCCCCAAAGGGCAGTTAGCCTAGTACTACTCTATGAACCTATGAAAAGAATAATTCGTGTTTTTATTAACTTTGCCTTGATGGTCTCTGAAGAGAGGTCTTTTATAAATATGCTGAAATGTAAGACCAATAAAAGACCCTTTGATGCCAACAGATATTGGTAGAAAGGACGACTTAGTTTTGTGCCACTGTACAACCAGTGGATATAAAAAAAAGTGTACACACCCCTTTTAATGCCAGGTTTTTGAGATATGAAAAATGAGACCACAATAAACCATTTCAAAACTTTTCCCACCTTTAATGTGACCTACAACATGTACAATTCAATTGAAAAACAAATCTGTTAGGGGAAAAATATCCAATAAAAAAACTTATAATAAGTTGGTTGCATAAGTGTGCACACCTTTAAACTACTACTTTGTTGAAGCACCTTTTAAATTACAACATTCAGTCTTCTTAGGTAGGAGTCTATCAGCATGGCACATCTTGACTTGGCAATACTTGCCCACTCTTCCTTGCAAAAGCACTCCAAATCTATCAAATTGCAAGGGCATCTCTTGTGCACAGCCCTCTTCAGGTCACCCCCCAGATTTTCTATTGGATTTAGGTCTCGGCTCTGGCTGGGTCATTCCAATACTGGTAGTCATTTTGTTGATTTGGATGTATGCTTGGGGTCACAGTCATGTTGAACGGTAAAATTCCTCTTCATCTTTCTAGCAGATGCCCGAAGTTTTTGGACCAAAAGTGACTGGGTATTTGAAACCGTTCATAATTCTATCCACCTTGACTAAAGCCCCAGTTCCAGCTGAAGAAAAGCAACCCCAAAGCATGATACTGCCAACACCATGCTTCACAGTGGGAATGGTGTTTTTTTTGTGATGCGAAGTGTTGCTTTTGCGCCAAACATACCTTTTGGAATTGTGGCTAAAGGTCTCATCAGACCATAACTTTTAGTTATGTACTTACCATAACTTTAGATGTTTGGGATCCATCTCGCCTACATTCTGTACTGATGGGTTCGGAGCCGATCCTCGGCTCCGACTCGGCACGCTATACTATAGAGCGAAGTCTCTTATTGGCGGAGCTATTCTACATCCCAGGATGCACCACCACAGCTTCCCCAGATCTTGTTTGTCCGCACACATGCACACGCACATAGACTGTTGATATAATATTGCCAGGTGTTTCAAGATGAAACGGCTAAACTTGAACCGTCCGGTCTCTTCTGGTCTCCAAGGCAGGGGGAAGGAGGGTGGGTTATTAGGAATGTAGGCGAGATGGATCCCAAACATCTAAAGTTATGGTAAGTACATAACTAAAAGATGTTATGTGATCCTATCTCTCCTACATTCTGTAGTGATGGGACAGCGTCCCTAGCACCTGATTCCTGGGTGGCTCACTGGAAAACACTCCTGAGAACTGTGGAACCGAAGGAAGCTCGCCCCCGAGATGCCACGTCCAATTTGTAATGAGAAATAAATTGGAGAGGAGAGGACCAGGTAGCCGCAGCACAAATGTCACTAATGGCAAGCTTAGAATGAAAGGCTGTCGAAGTAGCCATAGCCCTTGTAGAATGAGCTTTCACTGAGGTTGTAAGTTCTTTATTAGAAAGGAAATAAATATGGCCGATACAGTTCCTGATCCACTTGGCAATAGTGACCTTCGTGACTGCTTTGCCCAATTTATTGTCCGAAAAGGACACAAACAACTGATCTGTTTTCCGTGTTTGGTGTGTCCTATCTAAATAGAAATGCAATTGCCTGTGAACATCCAATGAGTGGAAAATGTATTCCGCTCTGAGTAGTTTGGGAAGAAAACTGGAAGTTCCAATGACTGTTGAAGACAAAAATTAGAACAAACTTTAGGAACAAAGGACGGATTAGGCCTGAGGGATACTCTATCCTTGTGAAAAAACAGGTTCGGTGGTTTGAAACATAGGGCTTGAAGTTCCGAAACTCTTCTGGCAGATGTAATTGCCACCAAAAAAGCAGTCTTCCAAGAAAGAAATTTCAAGTCACAAGTTGCTGCCGGTTCGAAGTGGGAAGAGGTCAAAGCACCCAATACGAAATTAAGATCCCACGGTGGAGCGGGATGAGAAATCGGAGGTCGTAGCAATCCAGCACCTTTCATGAAGGCTTTACACAACTTATTGCTCAAAGGTGGGTCTATACTTTCATGAAAATTAGAAATAGCTACCAATTGAACCTTGATGGTAGAGACCGAAGAACCTTGATTGAATAAAGAAGCTAAAAACTTCTGACACCGGGGCAGCAATGGGATCTAATCCCCGGAGTTGGGCCCAAACAGCGAATCTCTTCTATTTGCTGTTATACATTTTTTTAGTCGAAGTCTTGTGGGCCGAGGACAAGATATGTATGACTTCAGAGTCCAAAACATGGTTCCTGACTATGGTCGGAAGTGGAGGAGCCAAGCTGTTAACCTCAACGAGAGTAGGGACTGATGAAGCTGTCCCAACTGGTGGATCAAGAGGTCTGGAACCTGGTCCAGGAACCATGGACCGTCCAGTGCATATTTCCGAAGAAAGGGCAACCAGACTTGACTAGGCCAGTATGGGGCAACTAAAATCATCTTGCTGTGCAAGTGAATCGCCTTCTGGATTACCCTGGGAAGAAGGGGAACCGGTGGAAAGGCGTACAGTAGGCCGGTGGGCCAAGCTTGGACTAGGGCGTCCTTGGGAAACTCCCCCGGAACTGGGGTGAGAGAGAACAACTGTTGACATTTCATGTTGAGAGGAGTTGCAAAGAGGTCGCAACAAGGATTTCCCCATCTTCTGAAAATCCGAGTTGCCACTCTGTCGTTCAGAGACCACTCGTGCGGGGAGAGAATAGTTCTGCTCAGTCTGTCGGCTATCACATTGGATCTCCCCGGAATGTGTGTTGCTACCAAGAAACTGTTGGTTGCACTCGCCCAATCCCATACTTTCATGGCCTCTCTGCAAAGGGGGTAGGACCTGGTCCCTCCCAGCTTGTTCAGGTACCAGACTACTGACATGTTGTCTGACTGAATGGCAATCATGCCCTGGGGGAGGTAACTGTGTAGTGCTTGCAGCGATAGAAGCACCGCCCTCATTTCCAGTATGTTGATGTGGAGGGAACTTCGTCGGGGTGCCACTTGCCTTGGACTGACCTGCCCAGGTAATGTCCCCCCCACCCAGTCTGGGAGGCGTCCGTAGTCAAAAGTGGCCACTGGAGGTGAAGGAACGCAGGGTCGCCCCTGATCCAGGTTGGAGGAAAGAAGCCACCAATGGGAGGTCCTGTTTGCACGTCTCCATGATCAGAATGTGATGACTGAGAGGGAGATCCTGATAAGACCACTGGACTGACAGGAGCCACTGGAGAATCCTCATATGCAATCTTGCTAAGGGAACTAGGAGAACGGTAGCCGACATGGAACCCAACAGTTGTAGGACCATCCTGGCTGGGGCTCGGCGTTTGAGGAGCAATGCTCGAACTTGAGACTGTAATATTTCTATTCTTTCTGTAGGAAGATAGACCTGCATTTGCTTTGAGTCTATCTCTACTCCGATAAACCGTATGCGCTGAGATGGCAGCAACACAGACTTTTCCCCAATTGAAGGCGATTCCTAGGGAGTTGCCTAGAGATATAGTGGCTGCTAGATTCTGTAGGAGTAGACGCCTGGAGGAGGCAAATAGGAGCCAGTCGTCTAGGTATGGAAACACCTGGAATCCTAGACTTCAGGTGAGCAGTCACCACCGCCAAACATTTGGTGAACACCCTGGGGGCTGTGGTGAGACCAAAGGGCAGTGCACGGAACTGGAAATGACCGTCTCCCAGGCTGAAGCGCAAGTGTCTCCTGGACGCCTGATCTATCAGGATATGATAATAGGCGTCCTTGAGATCTATGGGGCACATCCAAACACCTTCCTCCAGCAGCGGGAGAATGGATTGTAAGGTGACCATCCGGAACTTGGACTTCTTGACAGAACGGTCGAGTTTGCTGAGATCCAAGATGGGCCTCATGTCCCTGGTCTTTTTTGGCACCAAAAAGAATCTTAAGTCCCTAATCCGGTCTGGTCTTCGGGGACCGGTTGGATGACTCCTTTTTGAAGCAGCTTTGAGATTTCGATGGCTGCAAGATCCCGTTGACTGGGTGGTGGGTCCGGGATTTTCTGGGATGGTGGGGGGGGGGGGCTGAGAAAAAGGGATGGTGTAACTTCCGGCAATGATTCGGAGCACCCATCGGTCCTGAGTGATATTCTCCCTGCTGGAAGGTTGAGGAGCCACGAAAGGACTCGCGGTCTCCAGTGTTGCGGGGGCCTCTGCCGCCTCTGGGATGGCATCTTCCTGAAAAATTTCCCCCTCCTCTGCCTCTAGAAGGGGAATCATCCTGCTGTGAGGGGTAAGTCTTTTGAGATTTACGGAACCACATTTTCCCCCCTCTTCTAGCCTTGGGATAAGGTCGGAAGGGAGTGGAAAAGCGTGCCCCTACAGCAGTCAAAGTCTTACCCTCTTGTTCACAGCGGGTCAAGGTGTCCTTTACCTTGGGTCCAAACAAGGAGGACCCATCAAAGGGAGCGTCGGCAAAGGAAGACATGAAGGCCTTCGCAAAATGACACAGGCGGAGCCAGGCTTGTCTCCGTAGAGCAACACCTGTACCCGCAGCTCTACTCGCCCCCTCGGCCGCATATGAAAGAAGCCTCATGGACGAGTTCGATATTGATGATAGAGTAGCCAACTGAGAGCTAACCGTCTGGGCCAACTGCTCAGGTAGGTTACCAGAGAGGGTATCTGAAAGTTCCTTGACCAGATCCCTCTGAAGTCTGGTGAAGTGCATCAGATAATTCAGAGACCTTAAAGTAAAGGCTGCTAAAGTAAGGGTGCGCTTCCCGTACCGATCCATGCTCCTAGACTCTTTATTAGGAGGATGGACGGACGTCGAAGCCTCTGCCACATCTTGCTGGGTAGCAGATGCCACCACCAGGGCATCTATGGCCACACCTTTAGAGAGGAAGTCCTTTTCAGGGGGGGCTGACAAACTTATTCGGGCGAGCTGGCACCGGTTCCACAGAATCCGGGTGCTCCCACGCCCTTCGAGAGATCAAATCCAGGAGCTCATCGAAGGGTGGAGATACCCAGGAGGCGGAGGGCTGAGCCCCGAAGGCCTTGAGAAATACAGACTCCTCAGCGAAAGGGGGTTTGGACTGCCAGTCGCCTCGTTGCTTGAGGATTTCCAAGATGTCCACATAGGAGACATCAACCGAGGACGACTTGGGGGATCCCTCCGCATTGAGGTCGGTGTCCGAGGTGAGAGACTCATCAGGCAAATCGACGTGCTTCCTCTTGCATTGTCTCTTCCTGGGAGGTTCCTCCGAAGAAGCCTCAGAAGGACCTCCAGGAAGGGGGGAACCCCCAATGGGGGTGACCTCAGGCCCCAGGGCTCCGCTGTCTTGAGACAGGGGGACAACAAAGGAACCAGTCTCCATACCAAGGGAAGGTGCCGGAGAGATGGTGGAGGTAGCCAAGGAAGATTTGGCCAAAGCACTCCTCATGGCCCTGAAGGCCAGACCCCCCCCCCCCCCCCCGAGTCCTGGGAAGGTCCGACCCCCGAGGCCACAACAGTAGACGGCACCAGACGCACCGAGAGGGAGGCTCGGAACCGAAACCATCGGACCCGAAGCGTCACCCCCGGGGCCGACCGAGGAGGTCCGTGTACCGAACTCAGACCCGAAGGTCGGGGTTGGAGTAAGGGTCGGAGTCGACCCGAAAACCTCCACCGGCTCCACCAGCACCTACTCCATCGGAGCAGAGGCTGTTGGAGGAGGAACCAAGACAACAGGGTGGATAATCGGCGCTGGAGCAGAGACTAACTTTTGGAAGACTGGAGACTGAAACAGCCTTTGAAGCACTCTGTCTATATCCGAATCGGACATCCTCGAAGACCGAAAAGACACCGATCGAGCCAGAGTTTACTTCTCCGCCGGTTCCAAAAGACTGGGGGACCGGCTCCGAATAGTCTCAAGCAGTATCGGCGCCGAGGGAGATTCCACCAATACAGCAATTTCCCTCGGAGCCGACGGGGACTTCGGCGCCAAGGTAGAAGAGTCTGAGCGAGCGACCTTTCTCGGCTCCAAAACCAATGGAGCCGGAGAAGGTGACCCACCTCTCGATGCTCGAGCGCTCTGCTCCAAAGACAGAGGAGTCGAGGCTGGAGGCATCGAGGCAGACCGTTCTGACCTCGGCTCCGAAGTCCGTGGAGCAGACGGAGAAGCCTGCCTTGATTTCTTTGCTGTCGGCTCCGACAGACTGGTCGGAGCCGAAGACTTCTTCCTGGAAGGAGAGGGGGAAGAAGATAGAGCCTCCTCAAAAGAAGGAGTGATAAGCCCCTTCAATATCAATTTGTTTTACCTCTCTTGGAGGACACGAGAAGAAAAAGCGTGGCATACACTGCACGACTCTTGAATGTGTTTAGGGCCTAGACAATAAACACAGAGAGTGGTCATCCGTGATTGACATCTTGTACCCACACTTGGTACATTTTTCAAAACCCGAAGGCCTATGTTCCTTCGACATCACTACAAGAACACACTACCAAAAACAGAATAGGACAAAAAACTACCACAGAGATACCAATCCCTCTAATTTAAACAGGACAGGCCCACTGGCAGAAACTATAACACAGCTCTGGCAGAGCGCGAGGGCAAGGCCCCTCTAACTAAAACAGGACCTTGCGAGAAACAATTACCACACAAAAAATTAAGTAACACAAGAGGTGTAACACAGCCCGAAGTAAAGCGCAAGGAAACCCTAACTAATAAAGCGGGAACCTAGCGCTAACAAATTTCACACAAACTTCACACAAAACCACTAAGAAACGACAAAGTAGCTGTTAAAACCGCTTTCGGGTGAAAAATTAGGAAATTTCTGACAGAAAATTAGTCAGTAAATAGTACTTAGCCCAGCCAAGTCGAGACAACGTCTATTGCTATCAAGCGGCAAACGAGATCTGGGGAAGCTGTGATGGTGCATCCTGGGATGTAGAATAGCTCAGCCAATAAGAGACTTCACTCTATAGTATAGCGTGCCGAGTCTCGGCTCCGAACCCACCAGTACAGAATGTAGGCGAGATAGGATCACATAACATACATAACATCACATTTTCCCACATGCTTTTGGGAGACTTGATTTATAGTTCTGCAAATTTTAGCCGGGCCTGGATGTTTTTCTGTGCAAGAAAAGGCTTCCATCTTGCAACCCTACCCCATAGCCAAACATATGGAGAATACGGGAGATTGTTGTCACATTTAGTACACAACCAGTACTTGCCAGAAATCCCTGCAGCTCCTTCAGTGTTGCTGTAGGTCTCTTGGCAGCCTCCCTAACCAGTTTTCATCGTGTTATCCACTTTGGAGGGACGTCCAATTCTTTGCAACGTGACTGTTGTCCCATATTTTCTTCACTTTTAATAACTTGTCTTCACTGTGTTCCATACTATATCCAATGCTGTGGAAATGTTTTTGTACCCTTCTACTGACTGATACCTTTCAATCTTTTTTTAATTTCTCCAAGTCTTTTGGGTTTCTATTACCATGATGGGAATAGACCCCATTCCTAAGTCAAGTATGATTAAAGTTCATGAAATTAGAAGTTATGTACTCACCATAACGTTCCATCTGAGTAGGTGACTTCATTTGGATGCAACCTGTGGGTATCGGATCAGACTTCGGATCCAAGCCGGCATTTCAAAAGCTTAGGATCCGAGCTCCTAGCTCCTCCCTCTACCCATAATCCCCTGCCAAGCCCTAACTGACCTCAGATTGAGTTTGCCTAGAGAATACTAGTATAAAAATACCTGGACACAGGAATAACTCAGTCTAAATAGGTCAGGGGGATGGAGGGGGGGGAATGGTTGCATCCAAATGAAGTCACCTACTCAGATGGAACGTTATGGTGAGTACATAACTTCTAAATCTGAAGTAGGCAGACTTCATTTGTCTGCAACCTGTGGGACAGAGTCCCCAGCTACCTACATCTTGGGCGGCTGTCATGGAAGGATGTTCCGGAGCACCGCAGAGCCAAAGGATGCTCTCCCCCTGGAAACAACATCCACCTTATAATGAGAAATGAAGGTATGAGACGAGGCCCAAGTGTCTGCTGCACAGATCTCATCCAACGACACTCTGGACTTAAAAGCAGCTGAAGTGGAAATTGCCCTAGTAGAGTGAGCTGTAATCCTCTGAGGAGCAGGCCTGAAGTGTCATAAGCCTGCAAAATACAATTAGCAATCCATTTCGACAGTGTGACTTTGGAGACTGCTTTACCCATAGCAAATTTAGCAAAGGAGACGAACAGTTGATCTGATTGTCTATGACCAGCCGTTCTGTGAATGTAGAAGCGCAACTGTCTGTGAACATCTAAAGAATGCAGCTTATATTCTCCTTTGTTTTTATAGTTGGGGAAAAAAACAGGCAAATTGATCGATTGGTTAATATTAGATTCCGAAGAAAAGAAGGATTGGTCCTGAGGGAAACCCTATCGGGGAAAAAAGGAGGTGTAAGGCGGTTTGACGCAAAGAGCCTGGAGTTCCGACACTCTTCTGGCTGAGGTGATGGCTACCAAAAAGGCAGTCTTCCAGGAAAGATACTTTAGAGCTACAGAAGCTGCAGGCTCAAAGGGAGGAGCAGTAAGGGCCTGCAGGACTAAAGATAGGTCCCAAGGTGGCACAGTTTCTTTGACCGGGGGCCTCAACAGAAAAACTCCTTTGAGAAAGGTCTTGCAAAGTTTTGCAGTCATGAGGGGAGCTGACTAGTGACCCACATGATAATGGGAAATCGCTGCCATTTGCACCTTTACCGTGGAAGAACTGGCCCCCTGACGAAAGAGGTCTGATAAGAAGTCCAGTACCGCAGACATTGGTGCAGAAAAAGGATCAATATTGTTCTGAGTCGCCCAAATAGAAAACCTTTTCCATTTGCTCCGGTAAACCTTCCTAGTGGAAGGTTTATGAGCGGCCACTAAAATGGCCTTGACTGGTGACGAGATACCGGGAGTCCTAATCAGGGATGGAAGTGGAGCAGCCAGGATGTCAATCTCAAGGTGAGTAGATTCGGAATCGGGAGCCCTTGAGGATGGGAAATGAGATCCGGGATTGGATCTAGAATCCAGGGCGGATTCACTTTGTGAGACCATACATAAGGGAACCAAGGCTGACTAGGTCAGAACGGGGTAATGAGAATCATTCTGCTCCCCAAACTGTTGGCTTTCTGCAAGAGCCTCTGCATTAGAGGTAGTGGAGGATAAGCATAAAGGAGACCGGGAGGCCAAGCATGCACCAGTGAGTCTCTCTGGGATTCCCAGGTGGGGGAAGCAGAGCGAAGAAACTGTCGCATTTGGCGTTTGAGTGAGAAGCAAAAAGATCGGAACAGGGTTGCCCCCAGACGGCAAAATTCTTCTTCGCTACCAGAGGATTGAGAGACCATTCGTGAGGAGAAAGAATGGTGCGACTGAGCTTGTCCGCAAGGATGTTGGACCTTCCCGGAGTGTGCGTTGCTACTAGAAAGCGTTTGGTGGAGATTGTCGAGAGGCCATGAGAGTCTGGGAATGGGCAAAGGGGATAGGACCTGGTTCCCCCCTGCTTGTTGATGTACCAGACTACCGACATGTTGTCTGTCTGGATCGCAATAGTCCCTGCAGGGAGAAGGCTGTGAAGTGCTTGCAACGCTAAGAGCACCACCCTCATCTCCAGGACATTTATATGCAATGAGGTCTCTGAATTGTTCCACGTGCCTTGGACAATCTTGCCCGCAGAATGCCCCCCCCCACCCGAGGCGAGAAGCATCCGTGGTCACCGTGGCTAGGGGGAATGCTGCACAAAAGGGTCTCCCTGCTAGGAGTTCCGGTGACTGGAGCCACCAAAACGGAGTCCCTGCATGCCTTGCTGATTGCTATCGGGCTGTTGAGAGAAGAGTGTTGCAGGGACCACTGGACCTGTAGGGTCCATTGAAGAACCCGCATGTGTAAGCGAGCATGGAGAAGTGGAATAGCTGCTGCCATTGAACCCAGGGCCCTCAGGACCGAAGCCGCCATCAGAGACTGTTGCATGACTGCTGTGACATGACACTTCAGGCTGAACAGCCGATCTGGAGTGAGGAAGGCCCGCATTGATCTAGTGTCTAACCTTCCTCCTATGAAATCTATAAGTTGTGTGGGATGTAGTAAAGATTTTTCCATATTTATGGTGATGCCCAGCCTCGGAGCTATAAAGAGGAAATAGTCTCTGGCTGAGCAAAGTAGATGCCTTGATGATGCCGTGAGGAGCCAGTCGTCCAGGTACGGAAAGACCTGTATTCCCTGGAGTCTCAGGTGGGCCGCTACCACTGCTAGTACCTTGGTGAACACCCTGGGGGCAGAGGTGAGACCAAAGGGAAGGACCCTGAACTGGTAGTGGCTGGCTCCCAGCCGGAAGCGAAGGAACCTCCTGGACCGTCTGTCCATCCGAATGTGGTAGAACACGTCCTTGAGGTCGATAGAGCACATCCAATCGTTCTCCCGCAAAAGGGGGAGTATAGATTGTAGAGTGACCATCCGGAATTTTTGCTTGGTTACAGACAGGTTCAGCAGGGAAAGGTCTAAGATCGGTCTTAAGTCCCCCATTTTCTTTGGCACCAAGAAGAACCTGGAGTAAAACCCTGATGATCCGGTCTGATCTCGGGGGACGCTCTGGATGGCTCTTTTTTCTAACAGCTGCTTGATTTCTACAGCCGCCGCCTCCCTTTGGTCGGGTGGTACATCGGGAAGGCTTCAGGATCTGGGGATTTGGCTCGGTGGAATGGCATAACCTCTGGATATCACACGAAGCACCCAACGGTCTGACGTGATTGACTCCCAAGATGTTAGGTGCCTCGAAAAACGCCCCCCGACTGCCTCCAGAGATGGACAGCCGGGCAACCCTTCAGGGCTGTTGCGTGGGTCTGTCAGAGAAAGGTTCTCTGGACCCAAAGTTCCTAGGAGCCCCTCTGCCTCTAGGACGGCGACCTCCCTGTCCTCCTCTGCCACGGAAGGACTGGTTGTCCGGAGCAGGTTGGGATTGCTGCGACTTCTGGAACTACATCTTCTTCTGTCCCTTTTGGTTCTTCGAGAAGGACCTCTGGGGAGCTGAGAAGCGGACTCAGACAGCATCTTCCCGTCCTTCTCGCTCTGGACTGAGGTTTCGTGAACAATTTTGCCAAATAGGGCAGAACCATCAAAGGGGGCAATGGCGAAGGTCGCTTTGAAGGGCTCTGCAAAATCAGTGGCGGAGCCAGGCCTGACGCCTCATGACGAGGCCCGCTCCACTAGCTCTAGCGGCTAACTCTGTTGCGTGAGAAAGTAGCCGCATAGAAGTATTAGAAACTGATCTGAGAGTGGCCATTCGGGTGGAGTACAGGTGCTTGTCCTCCGCCGAAATGGACTCTGGGGGAGATGCCGTGTACTCTTTAATCAGGTCGCGCTGCATCCTGATGACATGTGCCATGTAGTTCAGCTCTCTCAAAGAGAAGGTTGCTGAACTAAAAGTTCGCTTCCCAATGCGATCCATCGAGCGGGACTCTTTGCTCGGAGGATGCATAGAGGGACTTTCCTGGGCCAATTCCCTCTTTGTGGCTGCGGCCATCATAGCATCTACTGGGGGGCCCTTGCTCCAATGAGTGTGGTCCGATGGTGGGCTCAGGATACGATCCGGATGCTTGGGGACAGGCTCAGTGTCCGGTTCCTTCCATGCTCTGGTGGAACTAAGGTCCACCAGAGGATCGGCAGGAGGGGACACCCAAGAGGTAGATGGGCCCGCCTCGAATGCCTCCAAGAACACAGACTTGTCTAAGGAGGCCTTGGGGGCAGACCACCCCCCCCCTGATTCTAAGCATCTCCATAATGTCTCCAAAGGAGACGTCCTCCGGGGGTGACCCTCCCCTTCATCCAAGTCTGTGTCTTCGGTAATGGACTCGGGGGAGTCCACGTGTCTCCTTTTACACTTACGCTTCCGAGGTACTCCCTCGGGGGGAGTGTCCGAGGAGTCCTCTTCAGCAGCCAGATGTTCCAAAGGAACTACTTGGGACATAGAGGCTGGCTGTCCCTGGGACTGGCTGATGGGAGCCTGGCCCAGCTGCAAAGGAATGCGGGGTGGAGCCGCGGCAGGGACCGGGGGTCCAGAAGTCCTCAACAGTGCCATTTCCACTACGTCGAAAGCAGAGGGACATCCGGCCTCTCTAAGCCCCGAGAGCCGGCCCCCACTCGGATCCGACGCACGGATCGGAACCGGAGCTGATACCGTCGGATCTGAGAGACCAATGTGCTCCGACCTAGACGGAGTCGAAGACACACCAGCTCCCTCGGATCCGAGGCTCGGCCCTCGGCTCCGAGAGGTCGGGTCCGAAGTACCCGAAGCACTCAAGAGATGGATCGGATCCGAGGTGCCCCGACCAATCGGATCCGAACCACCCCCGGATCCAACTCTGCCCGGCTCAGACAGCTCCGAACCCGGAAGACGGGTCGGAGAAGGAGCCAAGGGGGGCGAAAAACGGGGTCGAAGCCCCTCCCGGTTGGGGGGGGGGCTAGGAGCTCTCCAATTTGCATCTGGGCCTGGATGAAACGCCTCATCATCCGGTCCAGGTCTGCTTCCGACATTGAAAAGGTAGACCTGGATGAGGCCACCGAAGCGGACCTAGAGAACCGCCTCGGAGACCTCACCGAAGGGCTAGCCTCCTCCTCCTCGGGTCCGGGAGAGAACAGAGGGGAATGGAGAGGAGGAGATCTAGAAGACACAGGGGAGGCCCGCTTAGACGGAGGGGCCATGCTTGAGGTCTCGGCCCACCGTTTATGGTGCCTCTCCCTAGGTCTCTCCTTCTGTCTCTCCTTCTCTCTAATGGTCTCGCTATCCTCCGGCTTCTTGGAAGGAGGTTGAGTCCCAGACGGGGAAAGGGAGACCGTAGCACCCGAAGAAGGCTGCTGGCTAACAGGGGCAGAGGCCGAAGTAGCATCTGGAGGGAGAAGTCCCGCCAGTACTAATTTCGACCTCCTGTCCCTTAAAGCTCGGGGGTTGAACCCTGCGCATATGGTACAACCAGAAGACAGGTGTTCAACCCCTAAGCATTTAACGCACCGAGTGTGGCCATCAGCTGGGGACAGCTTATGGCCACACTCGGTACATTTTGAGAAAACTGCCTTAGGGGCTTCTGACATGGATACACCCTATAGGCCTAACACACACAAAACAGACAAAAAAAAAAAAAAACAAAACAAAACACACTCACAAAACTGCGCAAAACCCGAGAAAGTATACAAGGTAAAGAGAGGAAGCCTAATACACACACACCACTAGAAAAAAGTATCAAAGTCTAATTTTTTTTCTGTCAAACTTATCTGAAGAAATAGCTGCTAGGAGCTCGAGGAATCCGTTGCTACTTGAAACGCGGCAAACGAAATCTGAGGTCAGTTAGGGCTTGGCAGGGGATTATGGGTAGAGGGAGGAGCTAGGAGCTCGGATCCTAAGCTTTTGAAATGCCGGCTCGGATCCGAAGTCAGATCCGATACCCACAGGTTGCAGACAAATAAAGTCTGCCTACTTCAGATTTAGTATTGTTTCAATCTTTGATGTCAGCCAGTTGTTCTATTCACAGCACCCGCAATGTGCCCAGTAAGGACTCCTTCTGTAGTTCATATATAGTTACATGTATAGGTAACGTATTACAATAAGATTGTGAATTTTTTTTTATAAGACGCATTGCTCCTACTACTATTGGAACTCTCTGGGTATCTTTTTTCCACACTGCTCTCATTTCTGCCTGCAGATCATATATTTTATGACTGTTTCTCTCTGTATGCAAGACACTATATAGTCACTAGGTGTGGCAATTTCAATGATCAATGCTACTCTTGTCTTTTCGTGGACCACTATATCCAGTTTTCTACCATCTATCTTTTGAACTGTTGGTAATGGATGATCCCCATGTGATGTAGACTTCATTTTCTATGATGCTTTGTGGCTCATGCTTCCAGTGTTTTTCGGTCACTTCAATACCATAATGTTTGCATAATCCCCTGTGCAACAGTCTCACCACATTATTATGTCTTTCAGTATAAAGTCCTCCTACCATTAGTATGTCGCAACCAGCAACGAGGTGTGGAACTGTTTCCAATTCAGTTTTACAAAACCTGCATTTGTCTGTTTCTCCCACATGTTCAATGAACTTTATAAACTAGTGTGTATGCACTCCAACTTCTACTTTTTTTTTTAACTTCTACTTTACTGATCTTTTCTATGTTGCATCTTTGTGACTTTCTTTATTGTGAAATTTTCCATATCCAGATGCCTTTGCATGATTTCTCTTCAAATATCTTTGGGACTGCGTTCTTTACATTGATTAATTTGGCTTTCTCCTTTGCATAAATATTGCACCATATCATATCTATGTTCATAGGTCCATAGGTTATAGTACTAGGCCAACTGCCCTTGCGGGCCATTTGAAGCCTAGCCAATTATCCCTTGTGAGATTCAAACCCTGCACCTTGTATTTGTAAGACAAACACCTTAACCATTAGGCCACCCTCCCATCTCTCTCATGTCCATATTTTTTATACCTTTTAAATGTTTTGTTGTTTATATTTTCGCACTTCGACAGATGCTTCTTTTTCTAAACAGATCAAGATGTCTTGATCTATATACCGTTTCTCACAAATCTGTTGTATTAACAAATTTTCATTTGAAGCTTCTGACAGTTTTTCTTGCAGAAATAATTTTCTTTCCTCTAATTTCTTTCTTAATCAGTTTGTACATCTTGTGTATGGAAATCTGGGCTTTTTGCATAATAGTAACAATACATAATTTCTTTGTTGTCCTCAATAGTCCACTTTATCGTCTTTATGGCTCTTCTTTGGCCCATCAGTTTTTGTGATTTTTGTGGACTGCTACTTCCTTCAACAGGGGGGCCCATCCTCCCCCTGGGCCTGGCCCCATTGTAGGAACTTTTCTGTATTTTGAGGATTCTGCACTGTCATCTTTTCCAGTCCTGACACCAGTACGCCTACCAGGATTGGGCATTTTTTTTTTATCCTGGGTCTTATCACCCAGTTATATTTTTTAGTTTCTTACCTACTTCTGTCCAGGATATATGCTATATAAAATACAGTCTATAAATCAGTATCGCCCTGGTGAGATTTTGTGAAAATGGTTCGCAGAGAGCTTACAAAGCATCAAAGGGATCTCATTGCTGAATTGTACAGGTTTATAGGTCACATTAAAGGTGGGAAAGTTTTGAAGAGGTCCGAATGGAGAGATGAAAAGTCAGCATGCAAAGGAGAGGAGTAGGAGTAGGGCTGAAATGAAATTCATCCTCAAGTCTTGGTGAATACCTTCATGAGATGGACCCTGTTTTCACAAAATCTCACCAAGGTGACACGGATATACAGACTTATATACATCATGGACAGAATTAGGTCAAATATTAAGAGCGATAGTTGGATGCACAAGACCCAGGATGAAAAAGTACCCAATCTTGGTAAGCACACTGGTGCCAGGACTGGAAAAAATGACAGTGTAGAATCCTCAAAATACAGAAACATTCCTACAATGGGGCCAGGCCTAGGGGGAGGATGGGCCCCCCTGCTGTAGAAGTAGTAGTCCACAAAAAAAAAAAAAAAAAAAACAAAATCTGGATGAGCCAAAAAAGAGCCATAAAGATGAGAGTGGACTATGGAGGATAAGAAAGAAATTATGTACTGTTACTATTATGCAAAAAGCCCAGAATTTCCAGACCAAGATATACAAAATGATAGAGAGAAATTAGAGAAAAGAAAAATACTTCCACAAGAAAAATTGTCAGAAGCTTCAAATGAAAATTTGCATTCATTAATGCAACAGATTTATGAAAAACAGTATACAAGTCAAGAAACTTTAATCGGTTTGGAAAAAGAAGCATCTGAGGACGTGCAAAAATATAAACAAAACCCAGAGATATTTGAATAATATAAAAGAAATATGGACATGGAAAAGAAAGAGATAGGATATGGTGCAATATTTATGCAAAGGAGAAAGCCAAATTAATCAACATAAAGAAGGCAGCCCCAAAGATATTTATAGAGCAATACAAAACGTCACCCAGATATTGAAACTTTTACAATAATATCACAAAGATGGAACGTAGAAAAGAAGATTAGTGAAGCAGAAGTTAATAAAATGGACGTTGAAGTTATGGAGTGCCTGCAAAGTGAATGATTCGGTGTAGAAGGTCTAATACAGGTTTAAAATCACAGCATGATGGAGCGAGTCCCCAAAGGAAGGACAAGCCGGAAGATAAACATCCGAAGAGGAAATATGGACATGGCAAAGAAAAAGATTTAATATAGTGTAATATTTATACAAAAGAGAAAGCAAAACTAACCAATACAAAAAGAGCAGCACCAAAGAAATTTGGAGAGAAATACAGGCAAAGAAATCCGGACATGGAAAACTTTACAATAAAAAAAATAAGACAAAGAGGAAAAGTAGAAAAGGAGATTAATAATGGAGAAGTTAAAGAAATAGAAGCTGTGGTTATGGAGACCCTGCAAAGTGAAGGATTCAGTGTAGAAAATTGAATGCAGAAAGCAAAACAGGATAGAGCAATGAATATGCAAATTATGGGGAAACCAGTGGAACAGGAAGCAATTGGTCAAGTGCCATATCAAGATATTTTGCAGCCTTCCACAGGAAATCAGTATAAACATTCACTTGAAGTTAGGCAACTAGGAAAGGAACAGAAAATTGTGGAAACTCTAATGCAGTCAATGTTGAGGAGTGATAGGCCAATGAGTTACCATATGACAGAGCAACAAATGGCACAGGATGAAATTGAAGAGACGGTGACACAGGAAGATGCTATAGAAATTTCGATAGAAAGTCCACAGGAAACGGAAAACAAGGGATGTGCCCTCAGTATGGAAGAAAATAAGCTAAGAGAAGACTTGCTCGACTTAACAGACATGGACAGATATATTAAGATCAATGACAGAAATAGACTGCAGAAGGTCAATAAAACCCAAAAAGTCAGAAAGTCTGATAAAACAAATGAATGCAGTAATTAGAACTGTCCACAGAGAGCCATGCAATATAACAGAAGTAAAAAGGATATATTACTGTGCTGCTAAATGAATAGCTGACAAATTTCTAACACAAGAACACAGGGTAGTGAGGGAGAGGAAGTGGGGAAATCTAATACCATCACGAAAGTATCAAATAGAAAAAGTTACAAAGCAATTAGGACAAGAAGTGTCACTCTTAGAAGAAGACTACAGAAGAGGGAATAGATCAACAAAAATACTGAGAAAGATAGATGTGATTAAAGCAATGCATATTATTAGAACAGACCAAAATCCATCATGCACAACTGCAAATAACAAATTAAAGATTCAGCATAAGCAGAAAAACTTAGAAGATACAAAGATAAATATAAAAGAAAAGTACAAAATAAGCAATTTATTGATGACCCAAAACAGTTTGAGAATTGGGAAAGAAGGTAAAAGTAACAAAGACTGCCAAAAAGACGAAGTATATACATTTTGGAGAAGCATTTATGAAGATCCTGCGCAACAAAAAGATGCTAAATGGATATAACAAGTAAAAGAAAGAATAAGAAGTTTAAATGTGCAGGATAATGAAATGGGATGAAGTAACAGCCAGAGAGATTGAGGCAAACTTAAGAAAAGCCTCTAATTGGAAAACTCCAGGCCCAGATGCAGTACCTAACTTTTGGTTAAAAGTATTAACATCCTTGCACGAGGATTTAGCCAAGATTAAGAACTATTTATATGCGCACCCCAGACACCAACCTGGCTAATAGGCAAAACAATGCTCCTCAAGAGTGAACCTGCAAGCTACCCTAAAAATTATAGGCCAATAACTTGCCTTCAGAAGACATATAAACTATAAACTGGAACTGATGCAGACAGAGTTTATAATCATTTAGAAGAAAACTCAATTATGGCAGTAGAATGAAAGGACAATAAAAGAAAGTCATATGGAATAAAGGATCATTGGTTGTTTAATAAAGTCATACTGGAGAACTGTAAAAAGGGGAAGAATTTAAGTATGGTATGGATCAACTATAAAAAGGATTTGATAGTATCCCACATTCATGGATAAAAGATAGTGCTTAAAATTGTACACGATGCACTCTACACTGATGGTCTACATTACAGTGACCATGAAATAGTGGCAGACCATTTTGCAATTAAGCCATGATAAAAGACAAATTGAATTTTTATCCATGGGATAATAAAGGGGGATATTCCAGGGTGACTCTCTGTCACCGTTGCTATTCTGCCTTGCCATTAACCCATGATGCTCTTTGCTTAACAACTTAGGCCATGGCTACAATTTGGCTCCTAAAAAACAACAAAAAATTGTTGAGACTTATTTTCTCTTTGTCGATGATTTAAAACTATAGCTTATCAGATGAGGAACTAAAAGCACAGCTGCAGGATGTCAAAACTTTTTCATATGATATAAGAACGTCATATAGTCTTAAGTGTGCAAAAGCAACCTTTAAAGCAGGAAAACTGCAGCACCAGGAAAACATCAGCTTGGGACAAGAATGTGATTTAAAAACTTGAGCAAGAGAGAGTGTATAAATATTTGGGAACTGATGAAGGATCAACAATAAAAATTAACAAATGTGAATAAAAACAAGTAAGGGATACTTTAGAAGCCTTAAATTAATTCTCAAAACAGCACTGACATTTAGAAACAAAATCCAGGCTATACACCAAATTTGCTCTTCCTGTCCTAACTTATAATTTTGGAGTGAATGACTGGCCCCAAAATGTGTCAGGATGCTTCACTCTCACCAAATTATTTATAAAAAAAAAAAAAAAAAAAAAAAAGTGTATACCAAGATTATATATTCCCTATTCTGAAGGAGGGATGGGTCTCTCTGAAATTGATTACATGTAAAGATCTGCAATCATGGGACTCCACACATCTGCGGTCCTCAGAAGACCCAAATGTAGTGAAAGTCTTGAAACATGAGGAGAATAAATCTAAGATGACTTATCTGCTTAATTTAGCAGAAGCATACCGGCATTAACCAGGAAAGTAGAAGTAGATAAAAATCAGGCAGCAAATGAATGTGCCAAAAAACAAAATAAAGAATATAAAGGTGAAGGATCAGATGAGAAGGCAAGAAATATGGAAAAAGCATAAGAGTTCCAAGTATAGAAAACTTCTGGAAGAATCTCATGTTGATCAGGAACGAACACAGGAATGGTTAAGGAGAGGCAAATTCAAACCATGATATAAAAAGGTTAATATTGGCAGCCCAAGATAGTGGGCTAGCTACACGCTAGATTACAAAGTCCATGAAACATGTGGGAAAAACAGACAAACGTAGGTTTTTGTAAAACCAAATTGGAAACAGTTGCACACTTCATTGCTGGATGTGACATACTAATGGCAGAAGGACTGTATACTGAAAGGCATAATAATGTGGCAAGACTGTTGCACTGAGGATTGTGCAAACAGTATGGCAATGACGTGGCCGAAAAACACTGGAAAGATGAGCCACAAAGCATCATAGAAAATGATTAAGTTTATATCGTATGGGATTACCCATTACCAACAGTTGAAAAGATAGATGCTAGAAAACAGACTACAGTGGTTCAAGAAAAGACAAAAGTAGCACTGATCGTTGAAATTGCTACACCCAGTGACTACAGTTTCTTGCGTACAGACACACACAGTCATAAAATATCAGGATCTGCAGGCAGAAATGACAGCAATGTTGAAGAAAGATACCTAGACAGCTCCAACTGTAGTTGGAGCAATGGGTCTTATAAAAAAGAATTTACACTAAACACTTCTCCCACGAAAAAACTTTGTAAAGAAGAAATGAGCCGGCTTCAGGAACACAAACCAGTATTTATTACTGTTTACTGTGAGCGCTTTCGTAAGACAAACTCTAGGACAAAAGGACACTTTATATACTATAGTAAACAATTAGCTAAACAATCATTAAATAAACTAGGCTCCAAGCCCAATCAGCATTGAATGTTTCAAGCCAATTCATCAAAGCTTAGCATCATAAGTTACACTCGAGAAAAATCCATCAACATTCTTACCAAAAAGCACTTTTGCGAAAACTCCACTGTAAAATATTAAACGTACATAAAAAAAAAAAAAATCAGATAACATTATAAAACATTATGAAGCCCATAACCGTGTAACATGGTCCAACTAAGGCATAAATAAATAAATACAAAGGGCCACTAGACAGGAACTAAACATTCCTAATGGATATGCAAGCGTGAAACATTGTATATTTAATCCAAAATATGTTTAAAAATGTAATAAAAATATATATACATATGTATATAAAAAAAAATATATATATATATATATATATATATATATATATATATATATATATATATATATATAGACATGCACACATATACATATACACACACAGCAGTCTACTGGGTTGACAGTTACTACCTAGACCTTGCTTTTATAAGTGTATAAACATAGGGACTCTATATATGAACAAAGCTGGAAGAAATATTTAATCCACGTATATATGTACAAGTAGGCAAATAACCAGAAGTTGCTTATTGTAAACTACCTTGTAAGAGCTTTTAATTTAAGCAAACATTTAATGGATGCACATTCATTTAAACCTGGTGGAGTATAAGCTGATGTGTGAATTTGCCACCACAATTCGCTCTCCTCTAGCTTCAAATCTCATGGGCCACCCCTTATATTATGTTCAACTTGTTGTAAAACTACAAAAGAAAATTTGTGATCACAGTGCCCCATGATACATGTTTGGCCAGGGCATTGGTAGCTAAATTCCTGTGAATACTATAGAGGTGCTTATACACACTCTGTTTAACTTTCCTCTCGGTTTTACCGATGTAATATACATCACAAACTTCACAAAGCAGCGTAAACAACTCCTTGAGTGTCACAGTTGAACTTCCCATCAATTGTGTATACCCTGTCCTTAATCTTTATTTTGTTGCTGATTATAAAATGTTTGCAATATGGACTTCTACCACACTTCGACAAACCAATGCAGCTCTTACTCACAGTAAACAGTAATAAATAGTGGTTCGTGTTCCTGAAGCCGGCTTGTTTCTTCTTTACAAAAAAGAATTTACAATCGTATTTAGATAGGTTACCAATCCATGTAACCCCATACGAATTGCAGGAGTCATTACTGGGCACATTGTGTGTGCTGCGAAGAGCACTTTTGGCTGACAAAGATTGAAACAATACTAATTTCATGAACTTTAATCACTTTGACTTAGGAATGGGGTCCATTCCCATTACAGTACTAGAAACCCAAAAGATCTGGAGAAATTAAAAAACTAAGTTAGAATAGATAGAACAAGGCAACTTATAACTTGCAACTTTCTTTCTAGATGCAAAGGCAAAAATCAGTATTAGCTAAAGTCATTAAAATATTCCTTACTAAACTTTGTTCAGAGTTTTCATGCTTTACTCCTGGACCTTCATCTATTCCTAAGGATATTTCTACACTCGCTCTCTTGTTAAAGATAATTTAAGATCACACTGCAGTCTCAGGATATATTTTTTTGATGCTTCACATTTCCTGCAATAAATATTGCTTTTGTACATTTTAGGGCCAGGTATCATTGTGTCATCTAAAAAAAAAAGTTTTAACCATTTGAAATTATATTTTCATTTGCTTGCGTGATGAGCTATACAGTTTGAAATGTGCAAAGAAAGTAGGAGATGCCATCAAGCAAGGACATAAACAGCTTAATGGGTTAAAGGCAAGGCAAAATAACAGTGGTGACAAAGAATCATTCTGGAATGTACCACTTTGGACTTTTATCCCCCGGACAGTAATATGCCATTTATTGTGATCCAGTTGTAGTGATCCATAACTAGTGACTATGTAATTTATCAGTGTACAGTGCATTTTATACATCTAAGCATTGCACAAGCCATAACACACAGACACAGAAAGCAATGGCTGTACCACCGTCTGGGGACTTTTGACTCATCATGTTGTGATACTGCCTACATTAGAGTCTCCACACTAAATCCTTCAGTTCCCAGTTGGTCTTTCAATTAAATTTGTGTGCGTTTCTTGTGTGCATCACTAAACTTTTACTTATCATTACATTCAATTTTTGTGTTCTTATTCTTGCCTTTGTAAAACTATGGCCGGATGTCTTTGTCTGCATTTAACTTCAAATATTTTTAAGCGTTGTTTTGGTCATACAAGTTAGCAGGGCTTTCACCTCTATAAATATGGTGCCATATCAGTTTTTTTTTTTTTTTTTTTTTTTTTTTAATAAAAGAGAAGAGTATGGATTTGAGACTTTCAACAGCCTCTGCTTTTCCTGCCTTTTCTTGTAGCACACAGTCTCCGTTTCCCAGGCAGCTTAAGGCTTTCTACTTGGATTTTCTTCCGTTTTGCTCTGTTGTATATATACAATCTTAAATTGTCTGTAGCTTTTAACAGTTTTTCAAGAGCAAGTATTTTATGTCCTCCAATTTCTTTCCTGATATATATTGTCTGTATGAAAATTCTGTGTTTGTTGCGTAAAAGAAATACACAATATCTTTCTTATACTTAACGGATAACTTTGTCTATGCCTCTTGCTTGGTTTATAATTTTTCCCTCTTCTTTCATTTTGGACTGCTGCTTCCTTCTACCACAGGGTGGCTATTTGGAGGTTACATAGGCCTACAACATGAATGCTTAAGTACTCTGTGGATTTGTTCAGTCACCTGTGCCTAAACCGGAAGTGGGCACTCTTTTCCTAGGACTTGTCCACCCACCACTCTATTTTCTAATCTTTATTTCTCCATGATGTACAAAATATAGCCTATATATCAGTATGGTTTAGGTGACATCAGTAGGGTTGCCACCTTTTCAAATGGCCATAGTGGGACATTTTCGGGACATCAGATTTTACAGGCCGACACATACCCACGGTCAGACACAGGATAGAACTTTACTTTTTTGCCTAAAGGCTTATTCTTGTAGCAGTTTAGCTGCTTATCCTGTTTCTTGTAACATTTAAGTATTTTAGATACAGAAATAACTATTTTATGCAACTATTACATAAATTACGGGACATAATTCTGTCCTACAATCTCAGAACATTTGCCATTTTTAATATTTTTGGTCAGGACACAAACCGCCCAAAGAGGGACTGTCCCTCGCAAAGTGGGACAGGTGGTAACCCTAGACATCAGTCCTGACAAACTGATCACTGATACATGACCCACTGTAGTACAGTTGCAGCAATATAACAGTTTGCCACATTACAAAAATCATACTTTGTCAATACCTCTGACAGATGAAGTGTCATTCTGAAGCAGACAGTAGCAAAAAAGTACAGCTGTGTGCACTTACCATAAACGTAGATGTTCCCATGGATTGCAGAGATCTAAGCAGTGGACTGCCTCCACTTCAAAACCAGGGAGTTCTAAGCCACCTCCTTATGGCAAAAACTCACAATGACTCACCATCTCCCTACCTTACCTCTGCCCATCACATACCCGTAGGTGGAAAACTCTCCCTTCACTCAAGCACCTGGGACACCAATTACAAAGGACCAATGGGTTCTGAACATTGTGTCTCAGGGGTACCAATTCTCCTTCCGCACCCTTCCAACCCCTAAAGGGTTCCCAGATCCAACACCAAATCAGTGGGCAGAAGCTCAAAAGCAAATCCATACCCTGCTCTCCTTGGGAGCAGTGGAACACGTTCCTGCAGAGCAGACAGACCAAGGCTTCTACTCCACACTTTTTCTGGTACCCAGAAAAGAGGGCACCTGGTGCCCCATCCTTGACCTGTCCATTCTAAAACACCTTCCTGGTGGTCCAAAAATTCAGAATGCTCACCCTCCAGCAACTGCTACCCATGCTGTTCAAGGATACTTGGCTAGTCACCCTGGACCTAAAAAGAGGCCTACCTCCACATTCCCATCAGGGAGTCCTGCATAAAATATCTTCGCTTCAGGATAGGATCTCAACACTTTCAGTTCACTGCACTTCCCTTTGGCTTATCTGCTGCTCCCAGAGTTCACACAAAATGCCTGGCTCCGGCCATTGCTTTTTTAAGACAAATATTCAAATGTATCCATATTTAGACTGCCTTATTCAGGCAGCCAGCCAGGAAAAGCTGCTGAAAGACCTGAACTTTGTAAAGGACCTACTAACCTCCTTAGGGTACACAATCAATGAAAAGAAATCCAA
Source organism: Protopterus annectens (assembly GCF_019279795.1). Taxonomy (NCBI): domain Eukaryota; kingdom Metazoa; phylum Chordata; order Ceratodontiformes; family Protopteridae; genus Protopterus; species Protopterus annectens. The sequence continues at coordinate 575,089,987 of NC_056747.1, forward strand.
ACAGGTACCCACCAAAAAGGGGTCTAAATTAGATGAACGAAAGTTCATCTTTGCAAACGCTCACATGAGCGAAAATTGCGGAACTCAAAACAGCAATAGAGAGATCGTGGTACAGTGAAGATGGGAATATTTACCCTTTCCTCACTGTAGTGCGATCTCGGAGTTGGAATATATATTTAGCAAGGGGGGGGGGGTGCAGCCCCCAACAATTGCAGTTTCAAATTCATGGATTTTCGCTTATGTGAGTGTTTGTCAAGATGAACTGTCGTTCATCTAATACAGAACCCCAAAAAGACAATCTTCCTGGGAGCAAGCCTGGACACAGCATTCCAGATGGCACGCCTAACACCAGAGAAACAGTTTCCTATCAGCTTACATGTTCTTCGTGTTTCACTGTTGCAGACATCACACTTGGTTATATGCCTGCAGGTAGCCCTGAGACGGCCCGAATACCAGAGTATTTTCTGCGCCGGATACTGCCTCTCCAGGACGTAAGTCAGGTAGTCAAGGGTATAAAAACAGGCAGCCAACA
>NC_056747.1:575091018-575128579 GCF_019279795.1 Protopterus annectens
TTTTTCCTGATCAATATACACACACATTACAAGAGACATGTTTTTACAGTGGTATGCGGCACAAACAGTTACAGTGGAGAGAACAAACAAAAATATTAATTTTAAAAATAAAGGTAATGTAATAGATTTGTGGTGTACAGCTGAACATTGGAACATAGGTAGAATACATACATAGTACACAGGTACAGTACATACGTTGTAGATTAGCCAGTGTTTGTGAGTAAGATTGAAAACTATTATCAAGTGCTCTAGATTTAGTATGTATATTATCTGCTTTCAGGGCATTGCCAACTTTGCTTGAGATGTTGCCTGATGAGGTCATTGAAGGAGGCTTTGGATGATGTGTTTTGAATGCTAGTAGGGACAGAGTTCCATTTTTTAGCAACTGAACTACTATATAGTGCATCTCCAAAGCTATTGTAGCTGTTGGTGACTTCTAGTATTTTGCTTGATGATCTAAGAGGCCTTTTTGCTGAGTGATGTTGTACTAGGTTTTTGAGGGCAGGACACTTTTATTGGGGAGGTAATAGAATGACAGAGGCAGAGCTGATTGTAGGTTAGGAGGTTGGGCAGTTTAAGCCATGAGCAATTTGCAACAAAGTGGGCAGTTCTGTTATAGCAGGCTTCCATTTTGCTTAGTTCAGTTTTGTTGAGAAGTCAGAATGGAAGATGCATAGAGTAGGGTGGATAGAAGTTGGGAGTTGGCAATGGCTGATTTTTGTGTTGGTAAGAAATGGCTTGATATGGTAGAGTGACTCCAGTTTGGCATGTACTGTTTTTTAATGGTTAAGTTGAGATGACCATCAAATTTTAGGTGGGAGTCTTTTGTTATTCCCAATAGCTTGGCTTGTGCCACTGGAGTAATTGTAGTAGTATTTGTAGAGGTAGATAGTGAATTGACTGTTGGTGTTTTTGTTAGAACTGGATGTTAAGTTGTCAAACTCGCCTTCATTCTTGCTGGATGGGTTCGGAGCCGAGACTCGGCACTTGCTAAGCTCGTGAACTCATTTTACCAGCTCGAGGCAACCCTATATCCCATGATGCAAGGCGTGACTACCTCAGATCTCGTTTGCCACTTCGTGAAGAGGTCTCCTTTTTTACCAGCTCGGGTAAATCTTCAATTTGTAAAGATTAGTCAGGGTTTTTCTCCCTTACCTCCTATTTTTCATTTATTGAGTATAATTTTATACTAATAGATAATCTCCTACCCTATATTCCCTTCCTTTACGTTAGGATTTATTCCTTTCTTCAGGCCTTAAGCCTCCCTCTCAGTTTAATTCCTGTGTTGTCTGTTTTTTGGGGGTTAACTGTGTGACTGTTGTGTGTTTGTGTAGTTTTGGACATCTTTGTCTAAAGAAGTGAAGGTCTCAGGCTTCAAGAAGTGTGACTCGTGTTGTCAGAAAATGTCTCTGACAGACTGTCACACTTCTTGTGTGTACTGCCTGGGGCCTTTACACCTGCAGGACTCCTGTGCCATTTGTCACTCCTTTAGCCAGAGAGTCCTGCAGGAACGAAGAAACAAATTGATTCTTCGTGGCTTGTTAAAGCCAGAGGGTTCTCCGACCAAGGCTGGGTCGGTTAAACCCTCTAAGCCATCTAAAGCCCAGGCTGTAGTGTCCAAGCCTCGCTGTGGCTCACTCTTGAGTGAGATCGCTCCGCCGGAGCCGATCTTTCCACTTTGGAAGTTGTTGTGTTGGCTCAGTCTGGCTCCGACACACAAATACCCATTACTTTTGTCGGCTCCGGCCGGAGCCGACGTGTCTTTATCCAGTATTGGAGCCGATAAGTCTTCGGCTCCATCTGGAACCGAGGTTCGCCCGCGGCTCCATCTAGGAAGAGATCTCGCCTCTTCCCTGGAGTCGATTAGTTCGCCCGGATCTCCTCTTGTCGGAGCGGAGCCATCGGAGCCGATCTTCAAGATCTTCCAGGCTGTCAGACCACGATTTAGAGAGGGTGGTAAGCAGACTGTTGAAGTCACAGGCACTAGCCCAAATGCTCCATAGCCCGTCTCAACAGACGTCTGCTATTTCTCATCCCCTGAACTTCCTCCTCCGACTCTCCTTCAGAGTTCGAGCCGAGCTTGAACGGTGACCATGGTGCGCCGGAGCCGATACTTCTTCGCTCCGACGCTTCGCCCGCATCTCCTCCATGAGACCTTCTTTGGAGGGATCCGCCGCCTGGTCTCCTTGTCGGCTCCGAGGGGGTGAGTGGCATCGGACCCTTGTCCGACCCTGCTCTCCCTCTTGGAGCTACGGCATTGGTGAGCTCGGCACCGACATCGGCTTCGGAGCCTTCTCTTTCGGTGGGGCCGGGGATTCCTGTTTCTTCAGACCGGGATTCTTCTGGCCTCCCTGGGAGAGGATCCTTCGAGGTGATGAGTGTCCTAGCCCCTGAGCTAGGTCAACGGTCTATTCCTTTAGCTCCTCCATCTTCGGTGCCTGTTGTCTCTTGCTCCCGGACCCAGAGATCCATCGCCCCAGGTTTCCCCATTGGGAATAACTTCCTCTTCCGAGGTTTCTCCTGATCCTGCAGCAGAACCCCCACGTAAGAGGACGTGTAAGAGGAAGCACACAGACTCCCCGAGTCTACTACATCAGATACCGACTTGAGTCGGAGGGTTCCCCACGGTCCCCCTCCTGAGGATGTCTCCTTTTCAGACATCCTGGAGCTCCTTAAGCAGAGGGGGAACCGGCCTTCCATTGACCCCTCAGAGGATGAGTCTGTATACCTGGAGGCTTTTGGATCTCGACCCTCCACCTCCTGGGTGTCTCCGCCTTTCGACCCACTCGTGCAAGTAGTGGCTCAGAAGGCATGGGCAGCCCCGGATTCTGTGGAACCAGTTCCTAGGAGGCCCTCCAAATTTATTACAGCCCCTGCAGACAAACAGTTTCTTTCTAAGGGCGTCCCTGTTGATGCTATGGTGGTGGCGGCAGCCACCAAGAAGGAACTTGCTGATCCTTCTGTGCCTGTCCATCCTCCTAATAAGGATTCTAGGACCATGGATAGGTACGGCAAGCGGATGTTTTCTTCAGCGACCTTTGCTATGCTGAACTACCTTTGTCACTTTTCCAGACTTCAGAGAGACATTTTCAAGGAACTAGGTGAAGTGGTTCAGGATCCTTCGGCGACTGGGGCTCAGGAAAAGATTGCCTCACAGCTAGGAATCCTCAATTCTTTGACTAACTCCTCCATGCGGCTCATTTCTTATGCAGCCGATGGGGCGAGTAGGGCCGCAGGCACAGGAGTGGCACTTGGGCGTCAGGCCTGGATGCGGCTTTGTAATTTTGCAGACCCTTTTAAGGCATCCTTCACCAATACCCCCTTTGACGGTTCGGCTTTGTTCGGGCCTCAGGTGAAGGATACATTGACCAGGTGTGAACAAGACTGCAGGACCCTTTCTGCCGTAGGAGTCCATTTCTCCACCCCTTCAAGACCCTATCCAAAGGGTCAGAAGGGAGGGAAAATGTGGTTCCGTAAATCTCGAGTCACGCCGGACACACGTGGTCAGTTTACCCCCAGAGGCAGAGGGGGTAATAATAATAGGCGCTGCCCTAGGGGCAGAGGGGGTCCGCAGAATCAGGGTAGCAGGGAGACTCTCCCTGATAAACCCTTCCAGCATCCCTGAGGTGTTGCCAGACTGCCCACCCTTGGAGGCAGTCTGGGGAAGATTGTCGCTGTACCCAATAGCATGGCGTTCCCTCTCTCAAGACAAATGGGTACAGTCGATCATATCCAAGGGCTACAATATCCCTTTCGAGAGGTATCCCATTCCTCATCAATCCCTTCCAGACGTCTCACCCGGTCTAAGGGAATTGGCAAAGCAGGAGGTATCAAAGCTCCTAGCAAAAGAGTCATTCAAATAGTGCCAGCAGACCAAGTAGGATCCGGCATCTACTCAAGATTCTTTTTGGTCCCCAAAAGGACGGGAGATTGGAGACCAATTTTAGACCTCAGCTAACTAAACAAGTTTGTCAAGAAGGCAAGGTTCCGGATGGTCACGCTTCAGTCCGTTCTACCCTTTTTGGGCAAGGACAACTGAATGTGCTCAATAGACCTTCAGGATGCGTATTATCATATAAAGATTCACAGGCGCTCCAGAAGGTTTCTCCGCTTTCGGCTGGGGTCCAGTCATTTTCAATTCAGAGCCCTGCCCTTTGGCCTCGCTACAGCTCCCAGAGTGTTCACCAAATGTATGGCAGTGGTTACGGCTCATCTGAGACGGCAAGGATTCCAGGTGTTTCCGTATCTAGACGACTGGCTCCTCTCCGCCACCACCAGGAATCAACTTCTCAAGGCCAGAGACTACACTCTGCAAATCTGCAGACAACTGGGGATTTCAATAAACTTCGAAAAATCTTCTCTGTCGCCTTGCCAATCTATTACCTTTATAGGTGCAGAATTAAACACTGTCAGCATGTCAGCCAGACTCACAAAACAAAGAATTCTGGACATTCAGAAGTATGTTCGGATCATATTACTCAGCAAGAAGATCAGAGCCAAATTTGTCCTGAAGGTTCTGGGTCTTATGGCTGCGGCCATTGTTCTACTGCCATTAGCCCGCTTCCACATGCGTCTTCTGCAGTGGATGTTGTTCGCTCAATGGTCATTCCAGCAGCTTCCCATGAGTCACGAGATTTTTGTCATGCAAGAGTCCTCTAACGTGGTGGATGTCTTCTCTACTCCATCAGGGCCGACTGTTTGCTCCCCCAGTTCCGGTTGCCACAGTCACTTCGGATGCCTCTCTGATCGGGTGGGGGGGGCATTATCAGGGCAGGATGGTCCATGGGACTTGGCAACCCATAGAATACCATCTGCACATAAATGTCCTAGAGATGAGAGCAGTGCTTTTAACGTTGCAAGCCCTCAGCGACTTTCTTCCCTTAGGGACTATTGCAGTTCAGACGGACAACATGTCTGTAGTCTGGTATATCAACAAGCAGGGCGGGACCAGGTCCTACCCACTGTGTCGAGAAGCTCTCAGACTTTGGCAATGGGCAATCTCCTCTCATCGGTTTCTGATAGCAACGCATATCCCCGGGAGATCCAACCTCTTAGCGGACAGACTGAGCAGAGCTATTCTCATGCCACACGAGTGGTCTCTCAAGCAATCGGTAGTGGACGAGATTTTTCAGAAGTGGGGCTTCCCTTCCTGTGACCTTTTTGCTACACCCCAAAACAGCAAATGCCCGGACTTCTTCACCCTCTTTCCTCTACCAGGCCAATCCCCGAGAGACTCTCTAACCCAGGATTGGCCCCGGGGACTTCTGTATGCTTTTCCTCCATTTCCACTGATGCCACAAGTTATTCAGAAAGCTAAGTTGATCCTCATTGCCCCTTACTGGCCTCGACAAATTTGGTTTCTGTCCCTGCATTGTCATCTCCTGGCCCAGCCTTGGCATCTGGACCCAGTTCCAGATCTTCTGACCCACCAGTCGGGTCAACCGCACTGGGCCATTCATTCTCTCAACCTCACTGCTTGGTTGCTCCACTTCCTTCCTTAGCCAGGCTTCCTATGATCTCTAACCCCGTTAGGAACATCATAGTAGCTTCTCTTAAGTCTTCCACCAGAAAGATTTATGCTAGTAAGTGGAAACGTTTTTCTTTCTGGGCGAAGTCTAAACACATAGATCCCTTTACTGCTCCACTGCATTCAGTTTTGGACTTCTTAGCAGAGATTTTTCAATCGGGGTCTTCCTCTTCTACAGTTAAAGTCCAATTGGCAGCAATCTCAAATTTTCATGTTGGTTTAGCGGATCAAAGCATAATGTCCCACAAGCTTTGCAAAGCCTTTCTGAGAGGTATATTTCTCCTGAAGCCTCCAATCAGAGATCCTCCTCCGCAATGGGATTTGAATTTAATGCTGGCATCCTTGATTCTACCCCCCTTCGAACCGGCTGCTATATGCTCCTTAAAGTTTCTTTCCTGGAAAACAATTTTCTTGGTTGCTGTTACTTCAGCTAGAAGGGTTTCTGAACTTCAGGCCCTCTGTGTCCGTTCCCCTTACTTGATTTTTCACAAAGATAGGGTATCTTTAAGAACGAATCCATCTTTTTTGCCCAAAGTTGCTTCCCAGACGAATCTTAACCAATCTATTAATTTGCCAATTTTTTTCCCTAATTATTCAGACAAAGCTGAACAGAAACTTCATTGCTTAATGTCCATCGTCAGCTCAGATATTATTTGGACAGAACTAAACAGTTCAGAAAATCTGATCAACTATTCCTTTCTTATGCAGAGAACAGAAAAGGTCTCCCAGTCTCTAAAGTGACCTTATCCAGATGGCTGTCTTCTATCATTTCTTATGTTTATCATCTTAGAGGCAAGCAACTATCCTCAAAACCAAAAGCACATTCTACCAGGAGCCTGTCCACATCCACAGCCTTTCAGGATAGGCTACCTATTGACACCATTTGTGCAGCAGCCACTTGGGCCACTCCTCACACCTTTGTCTAATTACAAATTGGACTTGGCCTCCAGAGACAGGGCTAGGTTTGGTTCCACAGTTCTCAAGAGTCTGTTCCATTGAGCCACCCAGGACAGAGGTGCTAGGGACGCGGTCCCATCCAGCAAGAATGAAGGCGAGTTTGACAACTTAACATTTAGAAGTTACGTACATACCATAACGTTCCATGTTAGTTGTCTTCTCTCGCCTTCTTTCTTGCATCCCTCCCTCCTTCCCCCTGGCCTGGACTGATCTTGAGGTTGTACCTTCTTTTTGTTGGGGGTGTTGTCACTCTTTCCAAGAGTTCTCAGTAGGAAGAGTCATAATTGTTAGTGGCTATTGGCCTAGTTTCTCCTACATTAGTATTCTTCTTCCTGGGGAAGAAGTGTTTTTGGCAGGGTTTTCTTCTAGCTACCAAACGAGATCTGAGGTAGTCACGCCTTGCATCATGGGATATAGGGTTGCCTCGAGCTGGTAAAATGAGTTCTCGAGCTTAGCAAGTGCCAAGTCGGAGCCGAGGATCGGCTCCGAACCCATCCAGCAAGAAAGAAGGCGAGAGAAGACAACTAACATGGAACGTTATGGTATGTACATAACTTCTAATTATAATCATAAGCTGCTGTTTCTTTCGATTTGAGGATAAGTTGGGCTTTGGTAAGGTAGTTTTCAACGTCTGAGAACGCTAGTTTAGTTGTGTGCAGGAGGGTGGTAATGTTTTGTGCAGCACAGATTAAGGTAGTGTCATTTGCATACTTAATTATAGATTTGTGCTGTGTTGAGGTCTGGAGGTTGTGACAGCTGTGAATAGTAGTGGTCCTAAGGTAGATCCCTGGGACTCATAGTTATGGGCAGCTGAGGAGAGAGAGAATTTTCCAATTTCACAGCTTGGTACCTGTCAGTTAAGTAGCTTTGGAACCAGGTAAGAGTGGAATTTGATAGATATTGGTTTAGTTTGTTTAGCAGGATTTGGTGTGAGACTGTGTCAAATGCTTTGGACATATCCAAAAAGAGTTGACACTTGTAGGCCTTCATTTTTGAGACTGTTTACTGTGTCTGTGAAGCAGAGGAGGGCTGTAGTGGTACTATCGGCAGTTCTGAAACCATGCTGAGTAGGTGACTGGATGTTGCTGTCTAGGAGATGGTTTAGCATCTGGGTATGGATGCATTTTCTAGGATTTTGGCGGGGGGGGGGGAGTAAAGCAATGGGTCTGTAGTAAAGTTCAGTGGAGGGCCCACTTTTATGTATGGGATATTTTCCAGAGTTTGGGCACTTAGTCTTCAACAATTGATCTGTTTATGGGAGTGGAGACTGGGATAGCAATAACATCTGCTGTGAGTTTCAAGAAATAGCTGGGGAGTAGGTTGGCTGCTGTTGATGAGGTTTTTAGTTTGGAGAGCATGCTTTTGATTGAAGTGGTGGAAACTGTTTTGAGGATGAAGCTTGTATTAGTGTTGGGGGCGATTAGTGAGGAAGGAACTGTCCTGTGATTAATAAGGATAGAATTGAGTTTGTTTTGATGGGCACTTTAGCGTCCAGGGTGGTTGGTTTGGGGGTAGCCTTTTGGGTGGATTTCAGTAGCTGATTTAAATTTTTCCAAACTGTTTGCAGGTTGTGTTGGTATTTAGTTAGTAATGTTGTGTAGTAGGATTTTTTTTTTTTGTCCAGCCTAATGTGTTTTTTTGCACTGTTGCTCAGTTCTTGGTACTTAGTTAGGCTTTGTGTTTTTTTTGTTTTACAGTAAAGCCAGGCAGTGTCTCTGGACTTGAGGGTCTGTTCAGTTTCTTTACTGAGCTAGGGGTTTATAGAGGTTTTAACCTTGGTTTTGCGCAATGGAGTGACTGTGTCTAGGTGTTGTAGAAATGTTTTGTTGAAATATGCTACAGCCTGGTCAAGTGGGAGGGTTTTTAGGGGGGTCCAGTCACAGTTACAGAGTTAAGTGTTGAGGACCTCAGGAGAAAATGTTTGTGTTTCTAGTGGATATATAGTTAGTGGTTTTGCATATGCTTGTTCTGCTACGTATAAAATATATTATGTTGTGGTCACTTAAGGTGTCTGGGAGACTGCCTGTGTGAGGGTACAATGTGGGGTTGTTAGTTAGGACCCAGACAAGGATGGATTCCCTTTTAGATTTTTTTATCACATCTAGTTGGAATTTGGACTAGCTGCTAGTAGCCATGGAGATTTATTGGATTACTTGCTGATTCTGATATACAGGTCAACCAATCTAGGTTGAAGTCCCCCAGAATAAGGGTTTCTTGTGTGTATGTGGAAGAACACCAGGATAAGAAGTCTTCAAGGCTAGCAGGTGTAGTACCAGGTGGAATATAGATCACAATTGTGGTGATGTCCTTTTTAGGGTGAAGTTGAAGTTGTGAGAAGTATGTCCCAATTATTGGAGTAGGAGTTTGGTAAGTGACGGACAGTTAAGTTGGACTTGTACAGTAAAACAGTTCCACCCCCTTTACGAAGTGGTCTGTCTTGTCCGAAGTGGTCTGTCTTGTCTAATGATATTGTAGCTGGTAGGGAGAACTTCTGAGTTAGCTATGGTTTCATTTAGCCAGGTTTCTGTTAAAGCAACTATGTTTGGGGAGTAGTGTGCTGTTGTGGCCTGGAGTTCAGGTATTTTATTTTTGATACTTCTAATATTAATATTTAGCATTAAAAGATGGTTGGTTTTCCTGCTGTTGATTTGCCCAGGGATGAAAAAGGATGAAAATATATAAATATAAATATATATAATCTCGTATCTCTCTCTCTTGATATAGAGATATATAGGTATGTATATAGATGTGTGTGCATGTGTATAGAGATATATAGGTAGAGATATATAGATGTGTGTATGTATATATAGATATATATAAACACACACATATATAGCTAGATACATATATTATAATCTATATCTACATTATCTAGCTATATATATATATATATATATATATATATATATATATATATATATATATATATATATATATATAAAATCTCCACTAAAAATTTCAGCATTATGAACGACAATAACCACGATACGGAACAAGGCATGGATAGCCAGCCTTGGCTTAATGAGTCCACACTTGAATTGTTGTTTTTGCTGCTGAAGTTTTTGTTTGTACATTTTAATAGTTTCTTCGTTTGCAGTTTGACTTTTTTTGTGTGTATGCAGTTGTGTGTGTGTGTGTGTGTGTATGTATGTGTATGTATGTGTATGTGTGTATATATATATATCTATATAATGTGTGTGTATATGTATATCCCCATACCCATTTATATATATCCACATTATATATATATATATATATATATATATATATATATATATATATATATATATAATGTGTGTGTGTGTGTGTATGTATGTATATATAGATCTGTCTGTAGATCTATAAAATGTGTGTGCATAAATGTAATTTTTATTTATATTTTTATACAAGTGCCTTGTCATAAACCAGTTATTGGCCGTTTTACTCACCTAAAATTGCCTGCATTATATTTCTTCTTTGTTCCTTCCCAAAGGAGTTTTACATTTTGATGTCTAGTCAGGACATGTCTTTGAGGTGGTGGTGAGAAATTGTGATCTGACTGTTCAGCGTCAGAGTAGCATAGAAATAACATTTATGGTTGTGCAAGCCCTTGTGTAAACTTTTTTTCTTACTGTGTTTGCCAGAGGATAGCTTATATTTAGTGTGTGAACATGTACTGGGTTGTCACCTAGTCTTCCCCTTCCCACCCCGCTGAGAAAGGATGAGAGTTGGGCCATAAATTGCTCAATCCTTTTCTTGCAAGCTGGATAGCCACCTCGTCATGCTCCATCTGTAGGTGGGTGCTTTACCCTCTTATCTGAGTAAATGGACTGATGTTCTTCATCTCACATTGCTGCAGTCCTAACACTTGGGTAGTCCGCTGTCCCTCGGTCGGCCCGAATATCAGAGTATAAGGCTGACGTCGGTCAAGGCGCATTTGACTGACATCAGAACGTCAGGGTACAAATGCGCATGACCGACGTCATATCCTCAGTCTTTTTTGCCGCATGGTCCGATGCAGAAGCAGTGTTGCAAGTGCCGTTCGGCGTGCTCTGAAATTTTTCATTCGGAGTTTCAGACCGAAGTCAGAGTTGGTTAAGTACCCGTTGGGGAATATTTTGGTTTTTCTTGCCTCAGTGGTTTACCGGATGTCAGAAAAAGTGAATAACTGTATTTCTTGTGGGAAACAGATACCGCATAGGGATTACCATAATTTGTGTATACCTTGTTTGGGACCTGAGCACGACGTTGTTGGGTGTCGCTTTGTGCTAGGTTCAATAAACGCACTATAAAGAGGTTGGATTGTGCCAGGTTGGTCTTTGGGAAGCGGTGCAATTACAATATGCCGCCGGATGCTCCGCCGCTTCCTCAAAGAAGCGCAAGGACAAGGCAGTTAAACCTAGGTTAGAGGAGTCGTCCGAACCGGACGCCGGTTCTTTAGAGGCGTTAGTGGAACCGGTGGTTCCGACGGAGGCCTCTCTGGAGTCCCAGGGAGAAGCTTTGATTTTACAGGATGTGGCCTCCCAGGAGGCAGGTCAGGCTGTAGGGGCTTCTCAGATAACTGTACTCCCCTCCCTTCCTAAGGTGTCTAGGCCCTCTTTCTGCTTCCAAGGCTTCTCCTAGAGGCAGGTCTAGTTTAGCTTCTGTGGGTGTCACTCCTAGTTCTTCAGGTTCTGTGCCCAAGAAGCACATGCTTAAAATGGCAGAAGATTTAATTACTTTAATTAGAGGCTCTATGCCCCCTCCTGATAAGAGGCCTAGGATGGAACCAGTGTTGGGGGATTATGAGCAGGCTTCGGATGTGTCTGAGTCTTCGGCTGAAGACTTGCAGGAGTATTCTCATTATTCTGATTCTGATGTAGATGATTCTACTCCTTCTGCTTCTCCTCCTGAGGATTTTTCTTTTTCAGAGACCCTTCACTCCATGAGAGAGCATTTTAAATGGGAAGGTCAGGACTTCTCTGATTCCAGGAAAAGTCTTAGGGAATTTTTTTGTTTTTACCCCAGCATAGGCCTTTGGCTATACCTCCTGTTCTGAATGTGGTGGAAGATGTGTTTGCAGAGGCTTCTTTTAATCCTGATTCTTTGCCTCCTGCTCCTGTTAAACCAGATAGGTATTACAGGGTGCCTGAAGCTCATAAGTATCTTTTTAAGAGTCCTAGGGCAGACCCAGAAACTGTTAGCCAGGGGCCTAAGGGTGTTAAGGCTTCTGTTGTCAAGAATCCGGTTCCTGCAGATAAAGAGGCCAGGGCCTTGGATAGATGGGGAAAGAAAGTTTATACTTCTTCCACGCTAGCCATGAGACCTTTGAATTGCCAGTTTCACATGTTGAAATATCAAAATTATCTCCTTTCACAGTTGAAATCTAAGGTTGATGCTCTGGCGGAAGGTATTGATTGTAAAGAGTTACAAGATTTAGTGCATGTTTCTGAACAGGTGGGTAAGCATTCTTTGCAATGTGGTTTTGATGCTGTACAGGCCTTGTCTAGGGTGGCTGCCACTGGGTCAGTTCTTCGCAGGCATGCCTGGCTGAGGGATCAAAATTTATCTGACCACGTTAAAACTAGGATTTTGGATGCCCCTTTGCAATCTGATGTCTTGTTTGGTTCTCCTGTTGAGGCAGTTTTAAAGAAAATGGAAGACAAGGCTAAGTCTATGCAGACTGTTAAAGATTTTTTGCAGGTTCAGCCTCCAAAGTTTAGTAGAAATTGGCCTACTAAGGGGTGGACGTATTCTTCTTATGATTCCCAGTCTAGGGGTAGATCTAGACGTGGCAGGGGCAGAGGTCAGGGCTCTTTCAGGCCTAGAACAGGGAGTTCTCCTGCACAGTCTTCGGGTGAGGGCAGGGGTCAGTCCTTTCGTAAACAGACCCAATGACCTACCTTTTCAGCTGCCAGAACCTTCTCGCCTGGCAGCACCTTTGGGAGGAAGGTTGGCACTTTTCAAAGAAAATTGGAGTTTGATTACCCAAGACAGATGGGTATTGGATATCATACATCACGGTTACAGGTTTTATTTCCATACCTTGCCTCCTTTCAAAGGCATGCCAGACATTCCTCCTCAACAAAGAATAGAGGCTCACAAGCAAATTTCTCTGTTACTCCAAATAGGGGCTATACAGCCGGTCCCTATGCCAGAAAGGGGCCTAGGATTTTATTCTCGCCTGTTCCTTGTACCAAAAAGGGGAACACGTGGAGACCAATTTTGGATTTATCTATCCTCAACACTTATCTGGACATTCCCAAGTTCAAAATGTTGACGTTACAACAGCTTTTACCTCTGCTGGGCAAGGATCACTGGATGGTAACTTTGGATCTCAAGGAGGCTTACCTTCATGTTCCTATCAGGCTAAGTTGCAGGAAGTATCTGCGTTTCGGACTGGGACTTCTCACTATCAGTTCTCTGCATTGCCCTTTGGCTTATCTACTGCGCCCAGAGTATTTACGAAAGTTCTGGCTCCAGTGATAGCTTTCTTCAGGCTGAAAGGAATACAAATCTATCCTTATTTGGACGATTGCCTGATTCTGGCTCAAGGAAGGGACGAGCTTCTTCGTCATTTGGAATATGTGATAGCAGTGCTAAGATGCCTGGGGTATTCTGTGAACGAAATAAAGTCCAGTCTAGTACCCTCTCAAGGCATGTGCTTTCTGGGTGTAAGGCTGAATACAGCATCCCAGATGGCCTTTCTAACCCCGGACAAACAAAAGAATCTTTCCCTTTACTTCCATCATCTATCTCTCCAGTCCGGGCTGACTGCAAGGACAGTCCTTCAAGCCTTAGGGTTCATGGCATCTTGTATTCTGGTGCTTCCCAATGCCAAACTGCATATGAGGAAGTTGCAATGGTATCTCAAAAATGTATGGACACAGCACTGCCAGGATCTGGACACTGTCATTCAAATAATACCTTGCATTCAAAAGGAATTTTTGTGGTGGGCTCAGGAATGTCACCTAAACAAGGGACTCTCTGTGACCCGCCAGAGGCGAGTCAAATTTTAACGACAGATGCCTCGGACAAAGCTTGGGGAGCTCATCTAAACGGAAAGTGGATACAAGACAAGTGGCCTGTCAGACTACAGCATCGACATATCAACTTGAAGGAGATGTTAGCAGTCCAGTTTGCATTAATAGCTTTCAAGGATTTACTTCTTCCAGGGCAGGTGTTGATTCTAACAGACAACACAACTGTCATGTGGTACATCAACAAGCAAGGGGGAACACATTCTTATCCTCTATGCAGGCAGGCAATGATTTTGTGGGAGACTGCTCTCAGTTTACAACTAAGTCTTCAGGCAAGGTTTCTGCCGAGCACAGAACTCCTTAGCAGATGTGTTAAGCAGACAAATCATGGATCCCCACGAGTGGAAACTGGATCTTCATGTATTTCAGAAATTGACAGTGTCCTGGGGAACTCCAGACCTAGATCTGTTCGCTTCTCCACTAAACCACCAGCTGCCAAAGTTTTGCACAAAGAGGTTTCATCCCACAGCTTGGAAAGTGGATGCTCTTTCTTTCAGTTGGAAAAATCTTCATGTGTATGCCTTTCCACCTCTGCCTCTCCTCCCAAAGGTACTTCTGAAGGTCAGACAGGACAAGCCAAGGATGATTTTGATAGCTCCAGATTGGCCTCGACAGCACTGGTACCCATTACTGAGAAGTTTAGTACGGAAGCCTCCATGGCCTTTGCCTTTGATTCCACATCTGTTGTCCCAGGAGGACAGTCATTTGCTCAATGTCAAACTTCACTCTCTTCACCTAACAGCCTGACATATTCTGTTTTAAACCATAGAGGGTCTCAACTTCCACAACAAGTTTTGAATGTGATTTTGGAAGCTAGAAGGCCTAGTACAAGGAAAGTGTACGCAGATAAATGGAAGAGATTTTGTTTTGGAGTGCAGCTAAGGATTTGGATGTTTCTGAGCCTGATTTAAGTGTGGCTCTTCAATATCTTACTGAGTTGTTAGACAAAGGTTTGTCCTTCTCTTCTATTAAGATTCATGCTGCAGCAATTTCAGCTCACTACGACTGTGACCCACCATTGTTTTCTCATCCTTTGTTCAAGCAATTTCTTAGAGGGGCAAAGAATATAAGACCCCCACGAAGGGCTCCTACTCCTGCTTGGGATCTCAATTTTGTGTTGGAGAAACTCACTCTACAACCTTTTGAGCCTGCAGTTGCGATATTATTTGGACAGAACTAAAGGGTTCAGACAATCTCAGCAGTTATTAGTTTCTTTTGCTTTGTGCTCTCAGGGCAAGCCCGTGTCAAAACAAACTATTTCTAAGTGGATTGGATTTTGCATTGCTTTCTGTTATTCCCATCATGGCAAAGAGATTCCAGCTGGGATTAGGCCTCATTCCACTAGGGCTACTGCCACTTCAACAGCTTTTTTGAGGGGGGTGGCAACTAAGGATATTTTGGAGGCAGCCACTTGGAGTTCAGTGCATACCTTCTCTAGGCATTACCACCTTCCAATGTACTCTAAATCCAGGGCTGGTTTTGCCACTGCTGTGTTGCAGGGCATTTTGGCAGCTCCTGCTTCATTATAGTTTAGCCATCCTCCCTTACCTCTGCTTTGGGATTCTACCCAAGTGTTAGGACTGCAGCAATGTGAGATGAAGAACATAGTACAGTTTTGTACCTACCATAAATGTAGATGTTCAAGATCCACATTGCTGCAGTCCAATTTACCTCCCTCCTTCCCTCTGTAGTTTGAGGTGGTTGTGTGGGTTGGGTTATCCATCTGAGGTATATTGTGTATATTGTATATATTGTACATATTTTTGGTGTTAGGCTGGTTGGTTGTTTAGTTGTTGTCTATGGGTTTTGACCTTTCTTTTTAGGGTCTTCTGACATCTGGGGCAAGAAAAGACTGAGGATATGACGTCGGTCATGCGCATTTGTACCCTGACGTTCTGATGTCAGTCAAATGCGCCTTGACCGAAGTCAGCCTTATACTCTGATATTCGGGCCGACCGAGGGACAGCGGACTACCCAAGTGTTAGGACTGCAGCAATGTGGATCTTCGAACATCTACATTTATGGTAGGTACAAAACTGTACTTTTTATTAGTTTAAGGTAAATGGCAGATTTAGTTTTCAACTGTGTCTGACATGGCTGTCTGGCTGTCCCATTTAAGGTAAAAAAAATCTGGTGTGACTTGAACACAAGTTGTGGAATGGAATGCAGTCTGGGATCCATAATGATCTTTTACGTCCGTTTACTACATGGCCATAAGTAAGTACATATGAAGTTTATAAGCTATTCAGGATTTGTCATGAAGTATTCCAGATTATATCTTGCAAATTTTTACTTTAGGAAGTCGTACAGCAGTTTCTAAAGTCTGTGCAACATACAAATGCACCTTACATTAGTCTACAGACCACATAGAAATGTAACATTTTAAAATAAGTTAATCATAAATTGCTTGAGCATTTTTATACAGTATTATCAAAAGATAATTTTTAGTTTTATATTTAATTTATGTAAATCTCACTGCAGGCAGCTTTTATTAGACAGTTTAATCATTTTTCTTTTTTTAGGAGGAGGAAGATGAATATGCAAACTGGACGCAGAGGAATTCATGTTGATCAGTCAGACCTACTATGTAAAAAAGGATGTGGGTTCTATGGCAACCCTGCCTGGCAGGGATTCTGCTCCAAGTGCTGGCGAGATGAGTATCAGCGAGTCAGGCAAAGGCAGATTCAGGAAGATTGGGAACTTGCTGAACGGTATTGTTTATGCCACAATTCTTTTGTAGGACTTTTTGAAAGTGACAAGGTTGCAGATACGCTTAGATATATTATAGTTACTGATTGTCTTAACAGTGCGGTGGTGGTGCTGCGGTAGTGTTGTCACCTCACAGTAAGACGTTGTCATGTACAATTCTCAGCGAAAGTGTCTTCTGTGTGGATACATGTGTGAATGGGCGTACCTTCGTTGAAGGTTGTGCGTCAGGGCTGGCAACTCTGTATGTAAAAATCCACTGCCAATCATTAGTGGACTGGAGTTCCGCTGTGGCGACCCGTAACCGGGAAAAGCCGAAAGATACAACAACTGATTGTCTTAACAGTGTGAATCTTTGAAGTCTTCCAAGTCATGTTTTTAATGGTGGTATTTGTGGGGACTTGATAGATATCTCTTTTTAAAGAGCAGCTCTTGGGCTACTATACTGCACCGGAAACCAACTGGTGTACAGCATCTGCTGTGTGTTTTGTTTTCAGGAATGCCAGTTAATGTTAGCCAAGGGATCTAAAGAAAAATAACAGTAGCAGCAATCCTACTTTGAAGTAATGTTGGTCATGCCTTTGATGGTAACTGCCACTTCTTCATTATACCACTAGAGAATTGAAACCAGGAAAAGCCCTAATGTATCCCATGCTTAGATCTTTCCTGAGAGCTTTACATTGTCAGAGTACATTAATACCCCATCAACTGGTTTGGATCTGTCAGGCAGTGAAAGTAAGTGGCCAGAAAGTAAGTAGCCAAGTTATATCGGCAGATGTTTTGAGCATGGGTTAGACAGTTGGGAGGGATTGACTTCTCTTACCTGCTATATAGTAAGAAAGTGCTAATGACAGTTTTGATGTTATGGATTATTTTTTTCCAAATGTATATTGGTATTACTGATCTAATGACACTGTCACTGATTATAAAAAAAAAACAGTAGGGGTAACGGTGATATATTTTTTCTTTCTCTGACTTTTGCGTCCATCAGCCCTCCCATGACCTTGTGGGTTCATTTGTTCTTGTTTAGGGTTGGAGCCAGTTTTGAGGGGCTTTTGTGTGGGCAGAAATCTGTTATTTCTGGCCCTGTCCTCATTACCTCTCACCCGAAACAGTCTTAACATTCAGTGGCTCAGTAGCATTGGGTGGGGCGGCACACACTGGGGAAAACAGTCCAAGGCACCTCCTTCCCAGAGAGGCCGATTTGCATATAAATGTACTGGAGATGAGGGCAGTGCTTTTAGCATTGCAAGCCTTTCAGGATGCTGTACCTTTGGGGACAGTTTTGAACCAAACAGACTGTCAGTAGCTTGCTACATCAACAAACAAGGAGGAGCGAGATATTCTTTGTGTTTCACTGTTGCAGCCATTACATTTGGGTAATCCTGCTGGCAGGCTGCCCTCAGCCAGCCTGAATTCCAAAGTCTTGGGTCCTGCGTCTGCTGCTGTTGCCCCTTCCCCTGATGTCAGGTCATCGGGGGTATAAAAGAAGCAGCCAACGCCATTTTCTTCAGTCTTTTTTGCCGCGTATTGCCCGAAGCAGAAGCAGTTTGCAAGTGCCGGTCGGCCGACTCCTGAGATTTTCATGTTTGAGGTTCAGATCCGAAGTCTTCAATAAAACCAAGTACCCCGTTGGGGAAACTTTTCTTGCTCCAGACCGATGTCAGAAAAAGTTAATAATTGTATTGCTTGTGGAAAGCAAATGCCTCCTAAGGATTTTCATTCTTACTGTATTCCTTGCCTAGGCCCTGATCACAATGTTATTGGTAATCTGTTTTGTGCTAGATTTAACCAACGCACTATTAAGCATCGGTATGATTTTGCTTTAATCTTTTTTGGACGCTGGTTTAATTATCCTGAAATGTCGTCGGATAGCCATCCGACTATGAGTGTACAAAAAACGCAAAGAAAAGGATAGAGATAAACAACTGAAGCCCAAAACCGACTAAGCTTCTCCTAAACCAGTCGCTGGTTCTCAGTGAGGCACTTTCACAGCCCTTGACGCCCACTACTTTAGAGTCGCAGGCCACTACCGACTCCCACGTGGAGTCAGCCATGCCGCTGGATACTCAAGGTATTGGAGCCTCAGACGCTAATCTCTCAGATGGGTCCGGAGCCGCTGAGCGAGTACCGGCTTCTGAGGGTGTATTCAGACCTAAACATCTTTACATTAAAACGACTTCAGCTGCAAAGGTTAAAGCACCTTCTAAAGCAAGGAAACAAACTCGAGCCATGTGGACTGGACTCTATGCCCAAAAAACAGATGCTCAAAATGGTCGAAGAATTGATTACCTTGATCAGGGGTTCCCATCCCCCTCCTGATAAGAGGCCTAGGCAAGACACTGACTATGAATCTTCAGATCAGGTTTCTATTTCTTCTGATTTCTCTTCTGATCAGGAATATCCCCCCCCCCCCCCCCTATGAGGATTCTGATGCTGAAGAATCTATACCTTCAGCATCTCCTCCTGAGGACTATTCTTTTGGGGAAACCTTGCATACCATGAGGGAGAATTTCCACTGGAAGAGCCAAGATTTTTCAGAATCTAAAAGAGGCTCAGGGATTTTCTTTTACTACCTCAGCACAGGCCTCTAGCCATTCCACCTTTGTTAGACATTGTAGATGTGTTTTCGGAGTCTAGTCTGACCCCTGAGTCCTTTCCCCCAGCCCCTGTTAAGCCTGACAGATATTACAGGGTTCCTGATTAACACAAATTTCTTTTTAAAAACCCTGCTGCTGACCCAGAAACTATTTCACATGGTCCAAAGTAGTTGAGGCTTCCACTGCAAAAAACCCAAACCCCTCTGACAGATTCAAGGGGCACTGGATAGATGGGGAAAAAAGTTTACACATCTGCAGCTTTGGTTATAAGAGCCTTAAACTGTTAATTTCATATGCTTAAGAGTATCGGCAACATGTCATGGGATTGCTTAAACAGAAAATGGTGTTAAATTCTGAATGTGCAGAAAACCAGGAAATGCAGGATTTATTGTATGCAGCAGAACAAGTTGGAAAACCATACTTTGCAATGCGGTTTTGATTCTTGGGGAGGCCTCCTGCAGGGCAGCAGTTATGGGTTCTGTAATTAGGAGGCATGCTTGGTTAAAGGAACAAAATCTGCCTGATCATGTTGAAGTTAAATTACTAGATGCACCTTACAGCTTGATACTTTGTCTGGTGTTAAGGCAGAAGAGGCGTTAAAAGAAATGGAGGACAAAGCTAAATCTATGCAAACTGTCAAAGATGTTTTACAAGTACAGCCACCTAAGTTTAGTAGACACTGGCCTACAAAAAAATGGTCCTTTCCTGTGTCAGACCTCAAAGGGGCAGATCCGGACGCCCTAGGGACAGATCCAAGGTGCAAGGTTCGTATAGGTCCAAACAATGGGGTGCTTTTACCTCCAAAGCTGGAGAAGATAGATAACAAACATACAGAAAACGATCCCAATGACTTCCCCCTGCCTGCACCAAGCACTTATCTTCTGGCAGCACCCTTAGGGGAAAATTAGCACTTTTTTTTCAAAATTGGCACATCATAACCCAGGACAAGTGGGTTCTAAACAGCGTCACAAGGCTACAAGTTCCATTTCCATACTCTGCCAAAGGCAAACAGCTGGCCAGATCTGCCAAAAAATCAATGGGCAGACTCACAAAAACAAGTCTCATCCCTCATGGACTTCGGGGGCCATTCAACAAGTACCAGAGCAAGAGCAGGGACAAGGATTTCACTCAAGACTGTTCTTGGTACCCAGAAAGGACAAGGCCTGGAGGCCGATACTGGACCTATCTATTCTGAACACTTTCCTGGATATTCCAAAATACAAAATGTTGACTTTGCAGCAGCTTCTGCCCATGCTGGGCAAGAATGCTTGGCTTGTGACTTTAGACCTAAAAGAGGCATAACTGCATGTTCCAATCAGACAATCCTGCAGAAGATACCCAAGATTCAAGGCTGGTTCAATGCATTACCAATTCTCTGCACTGCCATTTGGCTTATCTACTTTGCCCAGGGTCTTTACAAAGTGCCTGGCACCAGTAATTGCATTCTGCAGACAGAGGAATACAAATATATCCTTACTGGACGACTGTCTCAAGCAGAGAACAAGGACATTCTTCAACATCTGGCATTTGTGAAAATACTTATAACATGCCTAGGGTACACAGTCAACAAAAAGAAATCAAAACTAGTACCCTCACAAGAGAACATTCCTGGGTGCAAGCTTGAACTCAACTGCCCAGATGGCTTCTCACACCAGACAAAGGCAACTGACTACCTATTTCAAAATGTTGGCAACAAAGGCCTAGTTATCTGCAAGGAAAATTCTGCAGGCTTTGGGCTTCATGGCAGCCTGTTAATTCCATATGCAAGACTGCATATGAGGAAACTTCAATGGTACCTAAAACGTGTTTGGATTCAACATTGCCACAGCCTGGAAACGGTCATTACTCTCATTCCCTGCCTGCAACAGGAGTTTCGATGGTGGGCAAAGGCTTGTCACCAGAACAAGAGACAGCCATTCACATTACCTCCAGCCAGGCAGACACCAACAACGGATGCATCAGTCTATGCTTGGGGAGCCCACATGGCAGGAAGATGCATTCAGGGCACATGGTCCTCAAACCAAATGCATCTACATATCAATCAAAGAGATGTTAGCTGTTCAAAATGCCCTGACAGCCTTCAAGGACCTATTTCATCCGGGACTACTGATTAAGACCGACAACACCACGGTCATGTGGAATATAAACAAGCAGGGGGGCACACATTCTTACCCCCTTTGCAGACTAGCCATGACCTTGTGGGACACAGCTTTGACTTACCAAGTACATCTGCAGGCACAATTCCTGCCAGGAAAGGAAAATACTCTGGCAGACAAACTAAGCAGAAACCTCATGGATCCCCACAAGTGTAAGCTGGATCCACAAGTCTTCAGCATGATAGCAAGAAAATGGGGATGCCCGGACATAGATCTAGTTGCCTCCTCCTCAATTGCCAACTAAAAAGATTCTGCACAAGGACTTATCACAGACAAGCATGGAAAGTGGATGCTCTATCAGTATATGCCTTTCCTCCCCAAGGTGCTCCTAAAGGTCAGACAGGAGAAGCCAAAGATGATACTGATTGCCCCAGACTGGCCACGCCAGTACTGGTATCCAATACTAAGAAACTTATCTCTATACCCAGCTTGGACATTAACTCAAATACCTCGACTACTGTCCCAGCAAAAAAATCTGATCATGCACAGCCAACTCTGGGCATTAAACTTGGCAGCGTGGTGGTTAATGTAGTCCTACAAAAAACACCTCTCAGTAAAGCTGTGATGGATGTCATTCTGGAAGCCAGAAGGCCTAGTACTAGAAAGTCTTATGCTGGAAAATGGAAGAGATTCTGTGCTTGGAACCAGGCACAAGGAACTGATACAGCGGTACCAAATATGCCTCAGATTTTGCAATACTTAACTGAGATGCTGGACAAAGTCCTATCTTTCATCAATTAAAATTCATGCCTCTGCCATTTCGGCTCATTACAATACAGAGCCACTACTTTTTTCTCTCCCTTTATTAAGGCAGTACCTCAGAGGAGCCAAAAATTTAAGGCCCCCAAGGAGACTACCAATACCTGCATGGGACCTCAACTATGTCTTGGAAAAGCTCACCCTGCCTCCTTTTGAACCAGCTGCTACTGCTGATATGAAGTTTCTGTCTTGGAAAACAGCTCTGCTCTTAGCAATTACTTCTGCAAGACGAGTTTCAGAGCTACAGGTGCTCATGGCTGTGGAACCTTTCATAATTTTTCATCCCAGACAGGGTCTCCCCAAGGACAAACCCAACGACAAACCCAACATTTATGCCTAAAGTAGAGTCCAGTGTGGCTCTTAACCAAGCCATCCATCTGCCAACTTTTCACCCAAATCCACAGAACAAGGGGGAGAGAATTCTGTATTCTTTGGACGTACACACACAACTTAGAATCTACTTGGACAGAACCAAAGCTTTCAGGAAGACGGAGCAATTACTAGTGGCATATGCTGCAGGATCACAAGGAAAGCCCATCTCAAAACAGACTATTTCTAAGTGGTTAGGCCACTGCATTAGTTTCTGCTAGTTACACCATGGCAAGCCAGTGCCTAAGGGCATTAGGCCTCATTCCACCAGAGCTGCAGCCACCTCAGCAGCCTTTCTCAGGGGAGTACCAACCAGAAGAATTTTAGAGGCGGCTACTTGCAGTTCAGAGCACACCTTTACAAAGCATTATCATCTGCCACTCTACTCTAAATCCAGGGCAGGCTTTGCCACTGCAGTTCTGCAGGGCCTCATAGCCGCTCCTACTGCTGTCTAGTTCCAGCCTCCCAACCATAGCTTAGGGACTCCACCCAAATGTAATGACTGCAACAGTGAAACACTAAACATAGTACATTTGTGTACACTTACCATAATTGTAGATGTTAAGAGTGTATTCACTGTTGCAGTCCAGGTTACGATATATATATATATATATATATATATATATATATATATATATATATATATATATATATATATATATATATATAAATAATATGACACACTTTGGCTACCCTTTTGGGGGGCACCTCTGGGGCAAGAAAAACTGAAGAAAATGGCGTCTGCTTCTTTTATACCCCTGACGACCGGACGTCTGGGAAGGGCAACAGCAGCCGATGCAGGACCCAAGACTTTGGAATTCAGGCTGGCTGAGGGCAACCTGCCAGCAGGATTACCCAAATGTAATGACTGCAACAGTGAATACACTCTAACATCTACATTTATGATAAGTGTACACAACTGTACGATCTTCTTATCTCTTGCATCAGGAAGCACGTAGTGTGGCAGTGGGCAATCTCATTCAGCCATTTTCTGTTAGCAGTGCACATTCCGGGGAAGTCCAATATAATAATAGACGAATTTGAGCAGGTCCATTACCTCACGAGTGGTCTCTCAACAAAGAAGTGATGGAAGTGAGCTTCCATCAGTGGGACCAGCCCTGCTGAGATCTTTTTGCATCTCCACTGAGCAACAAGTGCAGCAGCTTTTTGTTCCTAATTCCTCCCAAGGGGCAATACCTGAGGGGCTTTCTGCTCCACGATTGGCCCTCTGGTTTTCTGTATGCTATCCACCATTCCCATTGATTCCCAGATTTCTACAGAAAGCTGCAAGGTTGAAGAGCAATGTTATCCTCCTTGCACCTTACTGACCTCGACAGGTTTGGTTTCCCTTCCTTTGTCCTCCTCTTTGCACACCTTGGATTCTGGATTCAATTTGCAGACCTATTGTCTCATCCAACAAGCACGATTCATTCAGACATCTCAAACCTCAAGCTAACTGGGTGGTTTCTCCACTTCCACTAATAGCCAGACAACCTATGCTCCCATCCCCTGTTTGTCATATACTTTTATCTTCCCATAAAGATTCCACTAGGAAAATCTTAGAGTCAATGGAAGAGGTTTGTTTGTTGGGCACGTCAAAACCATTTTTAGCCTTTCATTCTGTACACAGTGTCCTAGACTTTTTGGCAGAAATTAATGAGAAAGCTAGCTCCTTTACCATTAAAGTTCAATTGGCAGCAATCTCTAACTTTCGTATAGAAGTTGAAAATTTTTCTTTAGCCGCTACTAAAATATGCAAAGCTTTCCTGAAAGGTACTATTTTGCTTAGACCACCTTAAAAAGATCCTATTCCTTCAAGGGATTTGAATCCTCAATTACAGGCCTTAATCCATTCCCCCTTCAATACAGCAAGAAAATGTGATCTTCAGTTACTGACTGGGAAGATTATAATTTTAGTGACTATCGCCTCTGCTAGGAGAATTTCAGAACTATAAGCATTATCCTGTAAACCTCCTTGCATGATTTTCCATAAGGATAGTGTTAAGAACTAAGCTTTCCTTTCTTCCTAAGGTGGTGTCAGAATTTGGTATTAATAAGTCTATTAACTTGTCCATTTTCTTTCCAAATTTTGAAAATAAAGTTGAATATATGTTGCATTTGCTGGCTGTTCATAGACAGTTGTGTTTTGTACTTACCAGAACAAAAGACATTCTGAAATCTGATCAGTTATTTATATCCTTTGGTTACAAGGGTAACGTAGGTAAGCTGGATTGTGGACTGTATGGCCTCTGTCTCTAAATCGGGCATTTCATTAACAAAACCTGTCAGAGCTCACTCTGCGAGTCCTATGGCAACCTTGTCTATATTTTTATCCAGTCATTCCATGGATGTCATATGTGCAGCTGCTACCTGGGTAATCCTCATACTTTTATTACTCCTTTCACATTGGAGCTGGTCTTGAGGGGAAGAGCAGCCTTTGGTTTAACTGTGGTCAGGAACATCCTTAAGAGTCCACCTGTGATGTAAGGTAGCTGGGGAGTCTATCCCAGTTGCTGAGGAATGAATGAAAAATGACATCACATAAAGACATTATGTACGTACCATAACGTTCCAAATCTGTGCTGTCAATTTTCATTCTTCCTCAACCTCCCACCCACCAACCAACTGCCAACCTGTGCCCCCATAGACTTCTGGAAAAATTAGGTGCTATAAAGAGACCACAATGTTTTGTATGGAGGTCCAGATATTTGGTTTCCTTTGTTAGGAGCAGCATTCTAGTATATGTAGTACTTATGTAATTGAGCAAACAAGATCTGAGGTATGTTGGGGTTGGTGTATTGTGGGTAGGGAGGAGCTCGAGTTTCAGTTGACCATGAGCTATAGTAACTGCAGAGTTGAATCCGAGGTTCAGATCTGAACCCAATGGTTGAAGAATGAAAACGGACAACACAGATGAAACATTATGTTAAGTACATAACTTCTTTTCTTTTTAACCATCAGTTGGTCCCCCGTACTAGACCAAGACCCCAAACTCTAAAGTCAGAGCTCTAACAGATTCTCTTCTGTGACTTCAAGACTAATTCTACACACTCGCGCATCTCTTCAAAAAACATCAGAAGTTCCAGCATGTCTTCAAAAAACATCAAAAGTTCCTGGATGATCAAAGAGCTGAAAGCACACTCCATATTAAAATATGAAGCTTTTTCAGTCTGAAAACAAATTCTATCCCCAGACAATTGGACAATATATGCCCCCTCCCCCCAGGTTCAGGCAACCAACTTCTCTGGATCATCTCACTTTGTAGGGGCTTTCTTACTCTTCCCTTAATCCACATTTTTGTAACCATTGCTTAACTCTTTATGCAATGACAAAAGTAAAACTGTCTTAAACATCTATCCTAGCAATATCAACCGGAGGATGTTTTTTTGCCCAATCTGCATTCTCCCTGCAGTTGGCAAAATTCTTGAAAAAATCCTGTACATTCAACTCTCCACTTTTATACAACCGTACCATTATCTCACATTAAAGCAGCATGGTTCTGAACAGGCTGGAGTGCAGTGACTGCACTATGATCCCTAACAGATGAAATCCTTCTCAATATGGGTTAGGCCAACCTTACCAAAGAAGCTTTTCATTGACATCACGCAAGCGCTTGACCCCTTTAACCACCACCTCCGCTTTTTCTCCATTCATGGACATTTGTGCAGTCACGGAGACCTAGTTCAAGGCTGTAGAGAGCACCCCAGCCATACCAGGTTACACCTGATTCCGTCCATTAAGACCTCAAACTGTAGGTGTGAAAACTAAAGGAGGTGGTGGTTCAGTATTCATTAACCAGTCTGGAGGTGTACTTATTTTAAACAGCATGATTCCCTGGAGATACTTCAGGTGCAGTTAACTGTTGGTAGTACACCTATTCAAGTCATTGCCAGTTACAGGACCCCCTCCATGAATCAGGACACCCAGTCTGCCTGTTTGGATCTACTTGAGTCAATCAAGACGCATCCGAACACCATGGTTTTGGGTGACTTTAACTACCCATTCATGATTGGGGAAATTATTTGTGCTCAAACTCATTTGCCCAAAGATTCCCCGACTTCGTTAACTCCAATGCTCTGGACCAGATGGTTGACACACCAATATGGGGGACCACTGTAGCACCCCTACTGTGAGGTTCTCCCTGGTGAGATCTGACCACAAATCAGTTTCATTCAAAGTGACTCACACCTAACCCCTCAACTAAACTAAAACAAAAAACCTCTCCAGAGCAGATAATAACCTCTTACAGGATGGTATAAATAGCTTCACTGCACCTCCTTCCTCGGATGGAACTGCAACTATGCCGAGCTCTACACCAAAGCTTTATACAAATACATATATAATTGCATTGACTCTGCCAACCTGATAGGACCAAAACAAGCTCCTCAAGGAAGAGCAAACCTGCCTGGTGGACAACTGCCATTAACAGAATTTACAGTAAGAGAAAGAAATTGCTGTCTTAAGAGGGAGCCCTCCTAAACTGGAAACACTTCCTCCGCCGCTTAAACAATCAAATAGGACTTCTTGTGAAGTCCTCCAAAACAAACTACGAATGCAAATTAGCTCCCTCAGCAAAGGACAACCACAAGGCATTCTATAGTTACATCTGTAACTTAAAAGGCAAGGCCCAGAGTTGTGCAGAATTGTTAGTTAAAAATTTAAAGTTGCACTACACTATTCAGGTAGTCTGTACCTTTACTCAATGAAGACACTGAGGTCAGTTCTGCTGTTACGACATTTACTCTGCATGCAAAGTAGACCTCTAGTTTAACAATGAAAGAAATACGCAAATAACAAAGCCGTACGTCAGCTTACCGCATCAGATCTGCAAGGACAGGAAAATCAGTGTGTCTCAACTTACAAAAGAAAAAGTCCCAATTTTTATAGTGTCTTTTCTGCCTGCATCAGCAGTTTTGGAAATTTGCCAGAATGTCTTTTCTCTTAAGCTGGTCTGCTGGCAGTTTGTTTTCCATATCTTAAACATTCTGTTCCTGAAGAACAAATCCTTTCGTCTTTGGCCTGTCTTGCGTATCATATTGACGAGAGACAGTTGCATGCAAGAGTTCGTCTTGTCCTGCTTGTAGATCATAAATTTCAAATGCTGCACAGTTTACAAGAGATAAAACATTTTACTTTTGATTCCTAATAACAATGAATGCCAAGCTATATATTTTTTGCCAAGAGTTCAAAGTAAGTGCACTCTATACACTGAAATGCCGAATATTTATTTCTGATTTTCAGAATAAATCCACTGAAATCCATTTTTAACCTGCTCATTACTCTCTCAATTCCCTCTTTAATTAAAAAGCGGAAAATGACTGTCCATTTTATTACTTCAGTTGTACACATTGAAACTTTTTTCCAATTTATCTAGGTTAACCATCATAATTTGTTGGATTTTATACGTTTTCTGCAAATGGACTTGTAGATAGCAATTCCAGTTAGCTAATTCCAGATAGTTAATATAACTATAATGCTTAACACTATTATACAGGATGTATCAACCAATTTAACATTTTTTTTCTGATTTTGATCAACTAGTAAAGATATCCCACCAATTGTGAGCAGTGTCTTTTGGTCTTTTCAGCCAAACTATTTTTTGCAATGATGCTTAATGCTTCATAATACCGAATACTTTTATTTCTTTTTTCCAAATACTCTCTGATGATCTTAGTATTGTTCATTATGTTTTTTTAAGTTGTCCAAAGATACAGATATATATACTGGAAAGCTGTATTAAGTCATAATTCCTATTTTTTGAAGTATTTACTTATATGGTTTCATTAACCGCATAGCTCTGATTATTCCATTTAAGGAAATCAACATTTGATAAACATCCTACAAAAGGTAATTTTATATTATGACCTACAGCTTGATCTTTAACCAGACAAATATGCTGAGGAGCCAATTTTATAAACATTTGAAAAGAAGAAAGCATAATGGTCCATTTGCATAAGTTAACAGAATGCTACAGTAAGCATGGTACATAGACAGGCAAGTGCTGTCCACAAATCTATTTTGAGTCTGTGTACTATACTCAGTTTTGTGTTTTTTCTCTCATATTTATGATTACCTTCAAATTGTGGCAACCAATACTCGTACCCCTCTGGTCTCAGAAATGTCATAGTTAGTACTGTAAATTGACGCACAACAGTGGTATCAGTAACATAATGTGAGAATTGGCCTATACAGTACTGTGGAGTAAAATGTTACTTCAGTAAGTAGCTTAATGCAATCTGTATCAGGTATCCATTCGTTAAACAATTGTCGCCAAGCATTTTCATTTTGTAACATACCCGCGGTAGTGGTGCTGCGGTAGCGTTGTCGCCTCACAGTAAGACGTTCTCCGGTTCAATTCTCAGCTAGAGCGTCGTCTGCGTGGAGACGTGCGTGAATGGGCGTACCTTTGTTGAAGGTTGTGCGTCAGGCCTGACAAGCCGGTACGTAAAAAAATCAACTGCCAATCATTAGCGGACCGGAGTTCCACTGTGGCGACCCCTAACCGGGAAAAGCCGAAATGCCACAAACAAACATTTTCAGTTTGTAACATCAGTTCAATTTGTACATTATTTTTTTGAATTTCCACATTAAAAGATTGCATAGTGCACTTTGTCCAATTTACAAAAATTGTCATATTACCATCAAATTTCAACTGATGTAGCTGCATAGCATCATAATTGTCTAAAATTGCTGCTGATAAATTATATTGTGCAAATGTGTTTTCCATATCTCTGGATTTCAAGATGCTTGTAAATGTACAATCTGAGAGATATCCTCCCCCACTACTTTTAAACGGTTAGTTAGTATTTAATTATCATTATTATTGTTATTGTTATTGTTGTTATTATTATTATTATTATTATTTAATGATATCACATATGCTGAGCCTGTGGACATAGCTAAACCTGTTGGCTGACAGGTTCTGTGATATCTTCACTCCCCTGTCCCCACCACATGTACCCCATGACATCCCTACCACCTGTCCCCTACCTTGCTTCTCTAAAGGCAGGTCATAAATATCCTCTCTAAGGTCAAAAATACAGGATCTATGGGACCTGATAACATCCCAGGCTATGTCCTACATGGGCTCCAACTTGAATTAGCAACACCATTGGGTTATTCTCCTTCTTTTTTTTTTTTTTTTTTTTTCCCCAATCATAGTTTAAGCACCAGCTTCATACCAGCTGAATGGAAAACGGCAACTATTACTCTCTTGCACAAAGGTGATGCTTCTGCTGACTCCAGGAAGTGTAGACCTATTAGCCTGACTAGTCTTGTCTGCAAGGCCTTGGAGCGATTTACCATGGAGCTTATCAGCAAAGATATAGGTCATCTCCAAACACTTGACCCTACTCTGTTTGGATTTGTCAAAGGGAGATCATGCCTTTTAAACCTGGTGGACTACTTGAAGACAGTTACCAGGCCCTGAACAAGGTGAAGTCTGTGCATACAGCCTACCTGGACTTAGCCAAGGCATTTGACACTCTCTCACTCGGGCATCCTTGACAAACCTACCCAACTAGGCATCAACTCTTGTATCATAAGCTGTGTCGCTGACTGGCTCATTAGTAGAACTCATATAGTCAAAACAGGGGAATATACCTCCCAGTAGCAGACCTGTAACCAGTGGTGTTTAGATTCATAGATTAGTACTGGGATAAATGCCCATGTTAAGTTGTCAATCTCGCCTTTATTCTTGCTGGATGGGTTCGGAGCTGACCTTCGGCTCCGACTCTGCCTATACTAAAGCTCGAGAGCTATTTATACCAGCTCGAGGCTACCCTATATCCTATAATGCTAGGTGCTAACTACCCAGATCTGGTTTGCTGCTTACAGCTGTGAGGTGCATTTATTACCGGCTCTTCAGGTTAGAAGTTTTAATTCAAAAAATTTCTATCTTTTAGTCAGGTTTTTTCTTGGTTTTAGTTGGCGACCATCCCATTAGCTTCCCTTCATAGCTAATCCCCCTTCCAGTCCCTTTTTAACCCCTTTTAAGCCATTTTTTAATCCCCTTAGTTATCAGGTTAGGTCTTTGAGCCTATTCTGCCTTACTTGTCAGTTTTATTTTTTGTGTGACTGACTTTACTGTTTAAAAGTGTGTGTGTGTGTGTGTGTGTGTGTGTGTGTGTGTGTGTGTGTGTGTGTGTGTGTGTGTGTGTGTGTGTGTGTGTGTGTGTGTGTGTGTGTGTGTGTGTGTGATTTTTTGTACTTAGGATGTCGAAAGACACCAGGGTCTCGGGCTTCAGGAAGTGTGACTCGTGCTGTCAGAAAATGTCGCTGACAGACTGTCGCACTTTTTGTGTTTATTGCCTGGGCCCTCTGCACCTGCAGGACTCTTGTTCGGTCTGTCATGCGTTCAGCCCCAGAGTCCTGCTGGAACGCAGAAACAAGTTATTTTTGAGGGGCTTGTTAAAGCCTGAAGGTTCCCCGACCAAGTCTTCGTCGGGGAAGCCATCTAAGCCGTTGGCTCCGAGCTCGGAGCCTTCGACTGGTGGTACTCTTAACTGCTGTCGCATCGGCTCCGGCTGGAGACGATGTTTCCAAGACACAGTCTTCATTATCGCCTCCGGCTGGAGTCTCAAATTCAGGCTTCTGCATTGGCTCGAACCGGAGCCGATGATTCCGGCACTCGGTCGGCACCGATAGTGGTGTCGGCGCCATCTGCTAGCCGTAAAAGGTCCAGATCTCCATCCTTGGAGTCTGTTCACTCTGCTCCGAGGTCTTCCTTACTCTCTGAGTGGAGTCATCGAACCCATTCCTCCAGGTCTTCCAGGCTGTCGAACCACGACCTCGAGAGGGAGGTTAGTAGACTTAAGTCTCAGGCACTAGCCCAAATGCTTTGTAGCCCTTCTCAACAGACAGTGGCTATCCCCACCCCATCTTCGATTCCTCCTCTGACTCTTCTCTGAGTTCGGAGCCAGAGCTTGTGGGAGCTGTGGCCGTCGACACATCGGAGCCGATACCCCACATTTCGGCTCCGTCGTCTGCTCCGGTCTCTTCCATTGGTCCCATCCTTGGAGGGATCCGGGCGCATGGACTTCCTCGTCTGCTCCGAGGGGGCAAGTGGCATCAGACCCTTGTCCGACCCCGTTCTCCCTCTCTCGGAGCTTTGGCGCTGGTAAGTTCGGCCCTGACATCGGCTTCGGAGCCATCCCTCTCTGTGCTGGGAGGGGTCCTTATCTCTTCGGAGCGGGGACAGTCTACCCTACCTGATAGGGGCGCCTACGAAGTCGTGAGGAGCGTGCTGGCCCCTGTGCCTGCTCCTTGGTCAGCTCCCTCAGCTCCTCCCTCTGTAGTGCCTGCTGCGGTCTCAACCCACCCTCTCATTACTGACCATAGAGATCCAACGCCTCAGGTTTCCCCACTGGGAATATCCTCCTCTTCTGAGGTTTCCCCTGATCCGTCAGGGGAACCCCCTCGGAAGAGGAAATGTAAGAGGAAGCATGTGGACTCCCCTGAGTCCATTACATCCGATACCGACTTGGATGAGTCTGAAGGGTCCCCACGGTCCCCCTCTGAGGATGTCCCCTTTTCAGACATCCTTGAAATCCTGAAGCAGAGGGGGAACTGGTCTACCCTTAATCCTTCCGAGGATGAGTCGGTTTACCTAGAGGCTTTTGGCTCTCGCCCTTCCACCTCCTGGGTGTATCCGCCCCTCATGGAAGTGGTAGCACGGAAGGCGTAGACTGCCCCTGATACGATGGAACCTACCCCACGGAGGCCTTCCAAATTTATAACAGCCCCTTCGGACAAACCGTTTTTAGCCATGGCTGTCCCGGTTGACGCCATGGTGGTGGCTGCAGCCACTAAGAAGGAACTGGCTGATCCTTCAGTACCTGTCCATCCTCCTAACAAGGAGTCTAGGACTATGGATAGGTACAGCAAGCGGATGTCATCTTCAGCGACCTTTGTCATGCGTTCGCTGAATTATCTGTGCCACTTCACCCGCCTTCAAAGAGACATGCTCAAAAAAGTGGGTGAGGTCTTACAGGATCAAACAGCTGTGGGGTCTCAAGACAAAATAAATTCCCAGCTGGCAGCCCTGAATTCCATTGTCAACTCCTCCATGCGGCTTATTTCCTATGCGGCCGATGGGGCGAGTAGGGCTGCAGGCACAGGCGTTGCCTTAAGGCGTCACGCCTGGATGCGGCTTTGTAACTTTGCAGACCCCTTTAAGGCTTCCTTCACTAACTCCCCCTTTGACGGTTCAGCTTTGTTTGGACCTCCGGTGAAGGATACTTTGACCCGATGCGAGCAAGAAGGCAAGACTCTCTCTGCAGTGGGAGTCCATTTTTTTCACCCCGTCTAGACCATACTCCAAGGGTCAGAAGGGTGGGAAGATGTGGTTCTGTAAACCACAAGAGGTTGCGCCTGACGCAAGGGGTCAGTTCCCCTCTAGAGGCGGGGGGGGGGATAACGGACGCCGCCCCAGGGGCAGCGGAGGTCCGCAAAATCAGGGTAGCAGAGAGTCTCTGACAAACCCTTCCAGCATCCCTGAAGCTGCCAGACTGTCCGCCTTCGGAGGCAGTCTGGGGAAGGTTATCACTGTACCCAGAAGCCTGGCTTTCACTCACCCAAGACAAATGGGTACAGTCGATCATATCCGACGGTTACAAAATTCCCTTTTTCCACACCCCAACTCAGCCAAAAGGACCCCTTCCAGACGTTCCACCCAGTCTAAGGGAACAAGCAGTACTAGAAATATCAAAACTGCTAACAGAGCCATCCAGCCAGTCCCAGCTGACCAACAAGGATCCGGAATCTACTCCAAGTTCTTTTTGGTACCAAAAAAGACAGAGGACTGGAGACCCATATTGGATCTCAGCAGACTAAATGGGTCTGTAAGAAGAACGAAGTTCTGGATGGTCACGCTACAGTCCATTCTACCCTTTCTGGGTCAGGACGATTGGATGTGATCAGTAGACCTTCAGGATGCGTACTACCACATCAAGATGCACAGGCGCTCCAGGAGGTTTCTCCACTTCTGGCTGGGAACCAGTCATTATCAGTTCAGAGCCCTGCCCTTTGGTCTCACTACAGCCCCCCCGAGTGTTCACCAAATGCTTGGCAGCGGTTATGGCTCATCTGAGACGTCAAGGATTCCAGGTGTTTCCATATCTTGACGACTGGCTCCTCATTGCCACCACCAGGCGTCAACTTCTCCTCTCCAGAGATTACACCATTCATACTTGCAAAGGGCTAGGTATCTCCATAAATTTCTAAAAGTCTGCCTTGTCGCCTTGTCAGTCTATTACCTTCATAGGCACCACCTTGGACACAGTCCAGCTTTCCGCAAAACTAACCGAACAAAGAGTTCTAGATATCCGCAGGCATGTTCACATCCTTCTTAAGAACAACAAAATCCAAGCCAGGTTTGTCCTGAAGGTATTAGGACTCATGGCGGCAGCCATTACTCTACTTCCCTAGCTCACTTTCATATGTGGATCCTTCAATGGATGCTTTTTTCCCAGTGGTCCTTTCAACAACTTCCAATGTCACACAACATTTTAATAACCCTGTCTTGCAAGAAACACCTTTCTTGGTGGATGGTCTCCCCTCAAGTCCTTCAGGGCAGACCATTTGATGTTCATCGTGTTTCACTGTTGCAGTCATGACTGTAGGGTTCTCCCCTGCCGGCAGGCAGCCCTCGGTCGGCCAGAATCCCAAAGTCTGGGTCCGGCGTCTGCTGTTCAACCATGCTCCCTGACGTCAGAGCGCCAGGAGTACAAAGTTGACAGCTGCCGCCATCTTCTCCAGTCTTTCTTGCCGTGCGGTGATAGCAGTTCGCAAGTGCCGGTCGGCTGACTCCGGACTATTTTTTCTGATAAACTTCAGTCCGAAGATTTTCTTCTCCACTCAAAGCTAAGTACCCCGCTGGGGAAACTTTTTTTTCTTGCTCCACTCCGATGTCAGAAAAAGTTAATAATTGTATTTTATGTGGGAAGCAAATACCTCCTAAGGATTTTCATTCTTACTGTATTCCTTGCTTAGGCCCTGACCACGACATAGCTAGTTGTCGGTTTTGTGCTAGATTCAATCAACGTACAATTAAGCGAAGGTACGATTTTGCTTTTCATTACTTCGGTAGGCGCTTTAACTACAAAATGTTGTCTGATACGGTTCCGGCTACCGGAGTTCACAAACGTTGCAAGGAAAAAGACAGGCTTCCGAGGTCCAAATCTGATGATAGCGCACAAGCGGAGCCAGCTTCAGGTTCGGCCTTAGTCAGTGAGGTGCTTTTGCAGCCCCTGTCGGCCATTTCAGAACTGATGGCCGAAACGGACTCTCATGAGGAGCCAACCAGGCCTTTAAATATTTCTATTGCAGGACCTTCGGACAATGCTCCTTCGGATGGGTCTGGAGCCGCTGTGCAGGTACCGGCTTCTGAAGGGGGTTTCAGGCCCACTCAGCTTCTAATAAAGGCAAAGACAAAGGCAAAGACTCCTTCTAAATCAAAGACTGCAGCACAGGCCTCTTCTGAACTGGCTCTCAAGTCACAGAAACAGTTACTCAAGATGGCGGAGGATTTACTTACTATGATTAGGGGTTCACATCCCCCTCAAGATAAAAGGCCAAGGCAGGATGTTTATTATGATTCCTCTGATCAGGCTTCTGTTTCCTCAGTTTCTTCTGACCAGGAATATTCTTTCCCTCCTTATGAGGATTGTGATGCTGAGGAATCCATTCCTTCAGCTTCTCCCCCTGAGGATTTCTCTTTTGGGGAAAGTTTGCATGAAGTGAGGGAACATTTCCACTGGGAAGGACAGGAGTATTCGGAAGCTAAGAAAAGACTGAGGGATTTTCTTCCCCAACATAGACCCCTGGCTATTCCTCCTGTTTTGGATATTGTGGATGATGCCTTTTCGGAGGCTAACTTAACCCCTGACTCTTTTTTCCTCCTGCATCTGTTAAGCCTGATAGATATTACAGGGTTCCTGATTCCCACCAGTTTTTATACAAGAACCCTTTTGCTGACCCTGAAATCATTTCTCAGGGTCCTAAGGGAGTTAAGGCCGCTTCTGCCAAAAATCCCATTCCTACTGAAAAGGATTCTCGATCCTTAGAAAGATGGTGCAAAAAGGTGTACACTTCTGCTACTTTGTCCATTAGGGCTTTAAACTGTCAGTTTCATATGCTGAAATACCAGCAATTTCTCTTGTCTGTTGTAAAACAAAAGCTTACTTCTATTTCTGCCTATGCAGATAAGGAATTACATGACTTATTGCGTGCCACTGAACAAGTTGGGAAGCATGGTTTACACTGTGGATTTGATGCCTTGGAGGCTTCTTGTAGGGCTGCTGCCTCCGGCACAGTCATTAGAAGGCATGCATGGCTAAAGGAACAAAATTTGCTTGAACAAGTAAAGGCTAAATTATTGGATGCTCCTGTTCAGCATAATGTTTTTGGATCAAAAGCTGAAGAGGTGATTTAAAAAGATGGAGGATAAGGCGAAGTCCATGCAAACAGTTAAAGATTTCTTAAAAGTACAGCCACCTAGATTTAGCAGGAATTGGCCTTCAAAAAATTGGTCCTTTCCCACTTCATACAGGCCTCAGAGGGGTAGATATAGACGCTCCAGAGGAAGGCCTCAAACACAAGCTTCTTATAGACCAAGACAGTGGACTGCTTCCACCCCTAGGGGAGGAGAGGACAGGTCACAAACTCAAAGGAAACAAACTCGATTACTCCCTCTTTTGGGCTACAGGAACTTATTGCCTGGAAGTCCCTCTCGGAGGAAAACTTTTTTTATCAAAACTGGACTCAAATAACCCAAGACAAGTGGGTTTTGGATGTGGTTTTAAGAGGTTACAAATTCCATTTTCATACCTTGCCAAGCGGATGGCCAGACCTTGCAAAACATCAATGGAAGGAGGCCTTAAACCAGGTGGAAGCTCTCTTGGCTTTGAATGCCATAGAACTGGTTCCACTTTCAGAGATGGGAAAAGGTTTTTACTCTAGGCTCTTTCTAGTCCCCAGGAAGCAAAGCTCATGGAGACCCATTCTGGATCTGTCTGTCTTGAACACCTTTCTAGAGATTCCAAAATTCAAGATGCTTACTCTACAGCATCTACTTCCAGTGCTGTACAAAGATGCATGGATGGTAACTTTGGATTTAAAGGAGGCATGTTTACACATTCCCATCAGGCAGGATCGCAGAAAATACCTCTGGTTCAAGACCGGATCGAGGCACTTTCAATTCTCTGCGCTGCCCTTTGGATTGTCTACTGCGCCCATGGTCTTCGCCAAATGCCTGGCTCCAGTAGTAGCTTACTGCAGACTCAAGGGAATTCAAATTTACCCTTATCTGGACAATTGTCTAATTCAGGCAGACAGCAAAGATGTCTTACTCCAGCATCTAGAATTTGTACAGAACCTCCTCAAGTTCCTGGGATTCTCTGTAAACAGTCAAATTTGACACCAACACAACAGATAACTTTTCTGGGTGCTCTACTAAACACCACAACCCAGATGGCATTTCTGACATCTGAATAACCATTACAGCTGGCTTCAACTTTCAAAACCTTGGCAACTTTAACTCCACTATCTGCAAGGAAATTCCTGCAGGCTTTGGGTTACATGGCCTCCTGCATCCTTCTCGTACCATATGCAAGACTACACATGAGGAAAATACAGTGGTACCTAAAAAGTGTATGGTCTCAGCATTGCCACAGTTGAGACATACTGATCTCCATCCTTCCTTGCCTTCAAAAGGAATTTCTTTGGTGGTCCAGGGCATGTGCTCTAAACAAAGGGAAACCTTTCAGTCTGCCTCCTGCCACTCTAATTCTGACCACGGATGCCTCCTGATTATGCTTGGGGAGCCCATTTTCAGGGTAACTGTCTGCAGGGCCTTTGGACAAAGGATCAGAAGCACCTGCATATCAATTTAAAGGAACTGTTAGCCGTTCAGAAAGCTCTGTTGGCCTTCAGGAATCTTTTACAACCAGGACAACTACTAATACGGACAGACAACACCACAGTTATGTGGTACATAAACAAGCAAGGGGGATCTCATTCTTACCCCCTTTGCAGACTAGCCATGGATCTATGGAACACAGCTCGAGCTTGCAGTCTGGATCTTCAAGCTTTGTTTCTACCAGGGAAACAAAACTTCCTGGCAGACAGTCTGAGCAGAAACCTTTCGGAGCCACACGAGTGGATGCTGGAC
This sequence comes from Protopterus annectens, assembly GCF_019279795.1. Taxonomy (NCBI): domain Eukaryota; kingdom Metazoa; phylum Chordata; order Ceratodontiformes; family Protopteridae; genus Protopterus; species Protopterus annectens. The sequence goes on from NC_056747.1 coordinate 575,128,260, forward strand.
ACCAAAATATTCAAGATGATAACCGCAGTCTGGGGATGTCCTCACATAGACCTCTTTGCATCCCATCTCAATCATCAACTACAGAAGTTTTGCACCAGGACTTTCCACAGAGAAGCTTGGAAAGTGGATGCCCTGTCATTCAGTTGGAGGAACCTCTCGGGATGTGCCTTTCCGCCTCTTCCTCTTCTTCCACGGGTCTTATTGAAGATAAAACAGGACAAGCCCAAGATGATAATCTTGCTGGCTCCAAATTGGTCTCTGCAGTTTTAGTATCCAACTCTAAAAAACCTATGTCTGGAGCCCCCTTTGGGTTTTACCTC
>NC_056747.1:575129079-575191062 GCF_019279795.1 Protopterus annectens
TGGAGGACTGCACGATATGCCATGGATTCATCCCCAGGGCTGTGGTAGAGTGCAAACATAAATCTATTCTGAAAGGACTCTTAACCTCTTCATTCAGGGAGGCTATATCTGGAGAAAAAGCTCCCAAATTAAAGTTCAAGATAATCAAAGCCTTCCTCTACAGTTTTGACTTTGGAGTCTTTTAGACATAGATCGAAAAGAGATCTGATTTCACCCTTGGATCCAAAAAAGCCAAAATTGTCCGATCTGAAGTCTTTTGATCCTAAGAAACTATAATTGACTGATCCAGCTACTTTGGATCATTGATTGTCTTCATTGGATCCAGCTGTAACTAGTCGTCCTACCTTTATTGTGATGCCAAGGACCAGGTTTTCACCTTCGGTGGATTCAGTTCCCTCTTGGATACCTTCCCCTTTTCTGGATAGAGCCAGGACCCCATCAATCTTGTCTGCTCTTTCTGCCAGGAGTGCTACAGAAGAATATGTGGAAAGAATGGTGAGAGAAATTCTCTCTGAATAGGATCAGATTTGTGTCCCTTTTGCTCCTACCACTCTGGGTTAGGAAATCCGTTACACTTCTGTTCCTCCTATGACTTCTACAGTAGTCAGTGTACCTGGATCCCAGCCTTTGGGGTCCGTTTGGCTATGATCTGAGGATTGTCTTATCCTCTGATCTGAAGCTTACTCTGAGTGCTTCAATCCCATCTGATCAGGAGAGCTGTCGGAGCCGAAGCTTTTCTGTTGTATCTGAGGTGTTGCATTCGACTCAGATTCTTTTGGAGCCATCTTTGCACCTCTGATCCTTGGCATTGGATAGATTGGCTGTGGCTCCTACCTTGGGGATTTCTGCCCTCTGAGCGGGGGAGGATAGCAGTCCAAAAACTTGCCTTTTTGGATCAGAAGTCTTCACTTTCTCTTGGGTAATCTGTCTTTGAGGCTGTGAAGAATGTTTTCTTTACCTCGGCAGAATGGATGGATCCAACCCCCTCGGATCCTATATCTTCAACCCTGACATCTCAGCATTCATAGTCTCAAGTCTTTCCAGAAGGACAGCCAGTACCAAGACCCCAGGCTTCCCCACAGGAAATCTTGATTTCTTTTTCCAATACCTCTCAAGAACATCCCATGCAGGATGTCCCAAAGAAGATATGCAAGAGGAAGCACCTGGACTCACCAGAGGAGTCTGTTACATAAGATGCAGATTTTTGTGAAGGGTCTCCATGAGCACCTTCTGAAGATGACTCATTTGGAGACCTCTTAGAAATCCTTAAGCAGAGAGGTGGCTGGACACCCAGCAGTCCTTCATCCAAGGAGCCCTTCAGTACTGGCCAGTCTACCTCCTGGGTGACTCCACCTGCCGATGAGCTCATTGAGTTGATCTCTCAGCATGCTTGGAAAGAACATGATACCATTGAGCCTATACCTCCTGAGACCAGATAGGATTATGGCACCACCTTTAGAAAATAAGTTTTGGGGTAAGGGATGCCATGGTTGTAGAAGCGGCCACCAAAATAGAACTTGTCGAGCAGAGTTTCATTGCCCCCCCAACAAAGGAGTCTGAGTAGATGGACAGATTTGGGAAGCATGTCTGTGTTTCAGCAACCTTCACTTTAAGGTCACTGGATTATTTGGCACATTTTTACACTACTTCAGAGGGATTTGATTAAGGAGTTGTCAAATACCCTCTCAGGAGCCATTAATGATGAATTCCAATAATTATCTGTGGCTTCTCAGTTGGCTACCATGCAATCCATTTCCATTTCTTTCATGAGGTTGGTTTCACATGTAGCGGAAGGAACCTTGAGGTCAGCAGGTTCAGGCATTTCCATTAGGAGGCATGCATGGATGCACTTATGTGATTTTGCAGAACCCTTCAAGTCTTAGTTCACCAATGCTCCCTTTGATGGCACACCTTTGTTTGGCCCCGTGATAAAGAAAGCACTACCCAGGTGTAAAAAGGATGGAAAAGCCTTGTCTGCTGTGAGCATACATTTTTTCAATCCCTCAAAGATCCTTTTCCAGGAATCAATGAGGCAGCCAAAATATATGGTTCAAGAAGTCTCTGGGTCTGTTCCAGGACACACATGGAGGAGATTCCCTCAGAGGCAGAGGAGGGAACTCCAATGGACGGTGATATCCACATGGCATAGGTGGCCCAGAAAACCAGGGGTCCAGAGAATTCTTCTTTGACAGACCCTACCAACACTCTTGAAAGGAGGCCTGATTGCCCACATCTGGAGACAGTCTGGGGATGTTTATCCCTACACCAGAGAGCCTGGCTAGACTTAACAAAAGATGCTTGGGTGTAGAGAATTATTTTCAGAGGTTATAGAATTCTCTCTTCCCTTCCTCCTCCAAACTTGAGAAAAATCCCCGATGTTCCACCCAGTCAGGGGGAACAAGCAGCAATTCAAATTCAAAAGCTGTTAAAAAGAGTCATCCAAGAGATCCCACCAGACCAGATAGAATCCAGAATTTACTATAGGTTCTTTTTTAGTGCCAAAGAAAACAGGAGACTGGAGCTCAATATTGGATCTGAGCATCTTAAACAAGTCCATTCGAACCAAGTTTCAGATGGTCATGGTTCAGTCCATGCTCCCTTTTCTGGGCAAGGATAACTGGATTTGCTCAGTAGACCTTCAGGATGAGTGCTATCATATAAAGATGAACAGATGATCCAGGAAGCATTTACGCTTCTGGCTTGGCACCAGTCTGGAAGCCAGTCACTAGCAATTCAGAGTTCTGCCCTTTGGTCTCACCACAGCTCCCAGGGTGTTTACCAAGTGCATGGCAGTTGTAGCAGCTCACTTGACACTGCAAGGATTCCGGTGTTTCCATTTATAGACAACTGGCTCATTTCTGCTGTGACCATGCATCACTTGAAAAAGGGGAGGAGACCAAGTTCTCCAGACTTTCACTCTTCTGGGGATAACCATAAATTACGAAAAGTCCCAACTACAGCCAACTCTGACTGCAGAATTCATCAGAACAGTTCTCAATGCAAAGTCAACCATAGCTTCACTGCCACCCTGAAGAGTTCAGACCATAAGATCACAGGTATACCTCTTAACCTGTCAGTGCAAGAAATCTGGGCAAACCAGACAAAATGGGGGGACAAAGGCCCAACAGTTGGTACATACATTAAATATTACTTCTATAAACTTGCTAGAGTAACAGGGTTTCTTTTAGCATACGTTTTCTGAAAGATCTGATTTCTGAAACTCAAATTTATGTCATTTAGTGACTTCAGTCCTCGGATCATCCAAGTTATATGTTAGAAATCCACAAATATTATAAGGAACAGACCAAAAATATGAGCCAAAAATCTGGCCATTCTGTGAATCTGTACAGTTGAGAGGAATTATCACAGGTCAGAAAGATAATCTGCAATACCAAGATTTCAGCCCACCTGGTCCTTCAAGCTCTGGCATCAGTGGCAGTATTGATAACATTAGTACCTTTGGCCAGATATTACATGAGAATACGTAAGTGGATGCTAGCCACACAATGGTCATTACTTTACCAATCCATGTCTTATCAAATACGAATCCTTCAGACATGCAAGAGGGAGATCTCCGGTGGTGGATTCATTCAGACCAGGTTTTACAAGGTCATCCACTTATTCTTCCTCAGCCCAAGGCTATAGTGACCATGGATGCTTCCCAGTTGGGGTGGGAGGGGGGGCATTTTCAGGCAGTCCAAGGCACTTGGTACCCCGAAGATGCCAACTTGCATGTCAATGCCCTAGAGAATGAGAGCAGTGCTTTTAGCATTGAGACCTTCAAGGATGCTCTCCCTTGGGGACATTTGCAATTTAAACAGACGATATGTTAGTAGTTTGGTACATCAGCGAACAAGGGGGGACCAGATCCTCCCCCTTGTGTCAAGGCACACTGATTGTAGCAGTGAGTGATCTCAACCAACCACTTTCTCACTGCAACACACATTCCGGGCAAATCCAGTGTGCTAGCAGACGCGAGGAGGTACATTCTACCTCACTAATGGTCCAACAAGAACATCGCAGAACTAATTTGTTGTCAGTGTGGTCATTCTTGCTGTGATCCATTTGCTTTCCCCCTAAACAAGAAGTGCTGTAGCTACTTTACCCTACTTCCTCCACAGGGAGAAGCCCTGAGGGATGTTCTACTTCACAGCTGGCACCCCCAGTCTATTCTGCTATTATCCATCCATTCGGTAATTCCAAAATTCCAACAGAAAGCTGCCATACTGAAGAGCAAAGTCATCCCCATTGCACCCTTCTAGCATCAACAGGTTTGTTTCCCCTACCTTTGGCCTCGCTTGTTTCAACAACCTTGGATTCCGGATCCGACAAGTCCTGTCTCACTCGACAGGCATGATTCATCCAGACATAACTGACCTCAGGCTGACTGCCTGATATCTCCAGTTCCATTAATAGCCAGACAACCTATCATCTTGTCACCTGTCCATCAGATATTTTTATCTTCCCATAAACCTTCTACCAGAAATATCTATTCCTGCAAATGGAAGAGGTTTGTTTACTGGGCTCCTCAAAATATTATTGAACCTTTTTCAGTCTCGCTACAAAGAATCCTTGGACTTTTGACGCATCTTTTTTTAAAGAAGGCTCTAGTGTGTCTACCGTTCAAGTTCAAAAGTTCACTTAGCAGTGACATCAAATTTCCACATTGGTTTTGATTGCTCTTCTGTTGCATCTCATAAATTGAGAAAAGTCTTCTTGAAATGCACTCTTTTTCTGAGGCCCCCTTTTAAAGATCATATTCCCCATGGGACCTGAATATAGCACAGGCTTTTACTCTGTCACCCTTTGAACCATTGGCTACATGTGACCTTTAATACCTTTCATGAGAGACAAATTTTTGTCCGACAGTTTATCTGGCAGCTATTACCTCTGCCAGATGATGTTCTGAGATTCAGGCCTGGTCTTCTAAACCACACTACTTGATTTTTCACAAGGATAGAGTTACATTATGGACTAATGCATGCTTGTTATGGTGGTGGTAGAATCTAATATCAATCAGTCCATTCATTTACCTACAGTTTTTCCTAAATTTGCTAACAAAGCAGAATGCATGCTGCATTTATTGGATGTCCATAGACAATTTCACTTTTACCTACATATAACAAAAGACATCAGAAAAATGGACCAATTGTTTCTTTCATTTGCAGAAGTAAACTTGGGAAAACCAGTTACCAAAGTTTCATTGTCTAAGTAGCTAACTGATTGTGTTTTGTTTGCTTATAACAAATTGGGCACTACTCAAAAAAAAATTAGGAGACCCATTCAACTAGATCTGTGGCCATCTCTTCAGTATTTCAGTCCAGAATGTCCATGGATGATATATGCACAGCAGCAACTTTGGCTACTCCCCATACTTTTATTACTCATTGCAAATTGGATTTGGTCTCCAAAGGTAGAGCATCATTTGATTCAATGGTGCTCAAGAATTTCCTTTGTGTTCACCCTGGAATTTAGGTAGCTGGGGATTCTGTCCCATCAGTTGAGGATAGAATGAAAATTGACAACAGCAGTTAAAGAATTCAGGTACTCACAATAATTTTCCATCTGTGTTGTCCATTTTCATTCTTCCTCAACTCTCCAGCAACCACCTCCCATCCTTTGCAAACTTCTGGAAGAATTAGTAGTTGTAGGTAATGACTGTCCTTTATATTGAACTCCAAATGTAGTCTTATAGCTATTTGACACTAAATATTTCCTTTCTACTAAAGTCAGCAAACAAGATCTGAGGTACTTGGGTTGGTGCATTATGGGTAAGGGAGAAGCTCGAGAAAGTTTTGGTTGCCAAAAGCTTTAGCAACAGCTGAGTCAGATCTGAGTGATCAGATCTTGAACCCATCAGGTGAAGCCAGATGAAAATGGGCAACACAGATGGGAAGTTATGGTGAGTACATAACTTTTTTCTTGTCATCTTCCTATGTCATATTTTCAAGACTTTTCTTTTAAAGAAAACACTCAAAACAAAAAAAATTAAATGTTTTCATAACACCCCATAACCTATGTACATCTTAAATAAATGAAGCTCAACTCTCCAGATAGGAACAATTGACCCAAATTAACAGCTGCACGTATAGACATTACCTAACCTAAAATTAAGGTTATTTACGCTAAAACGCATGTTAGTTTTTGCTCCCACTTACACTGATTGGTGTCCCTTTTTTTTCTTATCCCTGTTCCCCTCCCATATGTGAAAAAAAGGTATCCAGAAAACATTATCTTTTAGCCTCAAGAAAAACTGCTCTGGCTATCTTTAAATAAAACTAAATTGTATGCGGTTTTATTAAATGCATTAAGTTAAGGCTGCTAGCAGAGCTGTTGTCGCTTATTCGCTTCCAGTAACTTTCTCCTTTATTTTTCATTGAATTGCTTGCCATTATACCTTTAAATTTTGCATTTACCTCTGCAAAGAATGCTCAAAACTCCCAAGATTGCATAACTAGCACCTCCAGACTGTTTATTTCCATGGAAACAGTCAGCAATGAAAGAAGAGAAAAAATAGCTAGCAACTCTGCAGAAGCATGAAAGAATCCTTGTTAATCTCACTCAGCATAGAACAAAATGTTTAAGTGCTTTCAACTGCAGACTTTTTGACTCCTACTGAACAATTGCTAATAGAGAAAAACGAGCTAATATCATTGCATATGCACAAAACTTATCACTTCCCATGGCTTTCATAATTTTGTTGTATTTGTAAGCCCACTTGCTTAAACACATATTTATAGATTAAGCCAAGGGCATTAATCCAGGCATTCACCTTTGCAAAAATAAGAGCAAACATCTCAGCTGTACATATAATTGGTGCAATTTTTCACCCCACCTCAGCAGCCCAAGATTAGAGCTTGTTAACTTAAACTTGCTTGTGTCCCGCCTTTCTTTTGTTTCATTGTAAAGACTATATTTCTTACAACTAAATGACTACTTTTAATATCTTTATTGCATACAACAATCTCTGAAAGACTTCCCCCTCCATCAGCACATTTAAAATACCTCCGACTGCATACTACACAAAATTGCTTTACTGTACAACATGCAGTCTTTCATGAAATATTTATACAAATACTATTAAGAACAAAATTTGTTTTACTTGCAGTTATGTTTTTTACCTTTTAGTGTCCTCCTAAACCTTGACAAAAGTGGGTATGTGCTTTACAGTCCCCTCGCATGTTTAACAAATTCAGTAGTGGTCCAATCTTCTCAGCCAGTTTTTCTTGCAAAGCCATGTTTCATAACTGTGACTATTCTTTATAGCTTCACATTTATTTACCAATTTCAGTATGTCAGGGTCATCTTGTTCATCTCATCTCCCATTTCCAGACTCTGGTTCAAGTCCAAGGTTCTCCTAATTCCTGTATTCAACTCCTGTGCTTTTTCTGTCTGAGCATATTTCTTTGGAGCATTGGAAGATGTTTCACTGGCATATTCTCTCTGAGCTGTATTGTCAGAAGAAAGAAAAGCAGAGTACCCTTCTGTTTGATGGTTCACTTTTGGATAAAGTTTTGTAGTTCCTCCTTAGCCTGTTCTGCATTAAAAATGTCTTATCCTCCAGGAAAAATATTCTGAAGACAGTTTGATGCAGCAATCTGAATCTCACACGTACCTGTCGACCTTCTCTGATTACTGGGATAACTATGCATCTGAAGTAGGATTGTTCACTTGTCAGCAACCTGTGGGTTACGGATCCGATATCGGATCCGAGCCGGCAACTTGTTTCAAGCTAATGGATCCGAGCTCCTAGCTCCTCCCTTCACCCATAATCCCCTGCTATAACCCTCCATGACCTCAGATCTAGTTTGTCGCGCTTGTGATGGCTGGATCCTTTTCTTGAGCTCTGCAGATAAGTGGGAAAAAGTTAACTTTTTTCTAGCATTTTTCGTCAGGAATTTCTGTTTTAGTTTAAATTAATACTTGTAAAGTGTGTCTGAGTTAGGTTCCCTATTTTTTAATTAATACCCTCCCTTCGCTGGTCGCTAGTGTGTGTGTGTTTGTTGAGCGACTTTTGGGGCCTGTGTGTGTGTGTGTGTGTGTGTGTGTGTGTGTGTGTGTGTGTGTGTGTGTGTGTGTGTGTAGTTTTTTCTTTTCCTTTTTAGTTAAAAAAAAAAAAAAAAAAATAAAAGTGTGGCCATAAGCTCTCCCCAGCTGATGGCCACACTCGGTGCGTTCGGTGCCTTGGGGTTGAACACCTCACCTCGGGCTGTACTATCTGTGCAGCGTTCATCCCCGGGGCACTGAAAGAACAGAGGTCGAAGCTGGTCCTGGCAGGACTTCTACCCTCTGATTCAGCTTCGGCCTCCGGTACCTCTGCTACTCCCGTGGCTCCATCACAGCCTGTGGTGGTTGCCACTCCTGCCCCCCTGCCTCCGACTGGGACTCAAACTCCCACTAAAGTGTCGGAGGACAGGGAGGCCAGGAGGGAGAAGCACCACAAGCGGCGGGCTGAGACTTCCGTTTCGGCCCCGCCAGCTAAGCAGGCTTCTCCCTCCATTGCTTCTAAGTAGTCTCCTCCTCTGCTCCGATCCCCTTCTTTCTCCCCGGGGCCTGAGGAGGAAGAGACCCGATCTCCGTCGTGGTCATCGAGGCGGCATTCCAGGCCTGCCTCGGCCTCTTCGAAATCCACTTTCAGCTCATCAGATGCAGACTTGGACCGGATGATGCGAAGGTTCATCCAGGCCCAGCTGCAGATGGGAGTGCTCTTGACCCCCCCCACCCCCGCTCAGGGGGGGGAGCTCAACACCTTTTTTTCCACCCAATTGCTCCTTCTCCGACCCGCTACCCGGGTTCGGAGCGCTCTGAGCTGAGCAGCCTTGGAGCCGGGGGTGGGTCGGCGCCGACAGTACGTGGTACTTCGGATCCGACCTCTCGGAGCCGTGGTCCAAGCTTCGGATCCGGGGGATTCAGTGTGCCTTCGGCTCCGTCCAGGTAGGAGCCCACTGGTCCCTCGAATCCAACTGTCTTGGCGCTGGCTCCGATCCCTTCATCGGATCAGAGTGGGAGCCGACTTTCGGATCCATTGGAGAGTGGCTGTCCCTCGGCATTCGATGTTGTGGAGAGGGCTGTGTTGAGAGCATCCGGACCCCCGGTCCTTGCATAGACTCCTCCCTGCACTCCCTCTCTGCTGGGCCAGGCTTCCATCACCCGGCCAAAGGAACAGCCTGCTTCGATGTCACAGATGGTTCCATTGGAACAAGATGTTGCTGGCGAGGCCTCCTCGGACAGTCCCCCCGTGGAAGCTCCCCGCAAGCATAAGTGCAAAAGTAGGCTCGTGGACTCCCCTGAGTCCTTAACCGAGGACGCGGACTTGGAGGAAGGGGAAGGCTCCCCAAGATCACCCGCTGAGGATGTCTCCTTTGGAGACATCATGGAGATGCTGAGAATCAGAGGTGGGTGGTCTGCCCCCAAGTCTTCCTCTGAGGAGTCCGTGTTTCTGGAGGCATTCGAGGCAGGCCCGTCTACCTCCTGGGTGTCCCCTCCAGCTGATCCCCTGGTGGACCTTATTACCACCAGGGCATGGAAGGATCTGGACACTGTGGAGCCAATACCAAAGCGACCGGATAGGATTCTTAGCCCCCCCTCAGACCGGTCACATTGGAGTAAAGTCCCCCCTGTAGATGTCATGTTGACTGCGGCAGCCACAAAGAGGGAATTGGCTCAGGAGAGTCCGTCAGTCCATCCACTAAGCAAAGAGTCCTGTTTGATGGATCGCTTAGGGAAGCGAGTCTTTAGTTCAGCGACCTTCTCAGTAAGGTCTCTGAACTATATGGCACATGTCATCAGGATGCAGCGGGATCTTATCAAAGAATACGCTGCATCCCCCCCCCCCCCAAGTCCATGTCGGAGGAGGATAAACAATTGTACTCCACCCGAATGGCCAGTCTGAGATCTATTTCAAACACCTCTATGCGGCTGTTGTCCCACGCCACAGAGGGAGCCGCTAGGGCCAGTGGAGCAGGCCTAGTCATGAGACGTCAGGCCTGGCTCCGTCATTGCGACTTTACGGAGCCCTTTAAAGCGTCCTTCGCGAACGCCCCCTTTGATGGTTCTGCCCTTTTTGGCAAAACAGTTCGCGAGACGCTTGTCCAGAGTGAGGACGGGAAGACGTTGTCTGCCGTCGGAGTCCGCTTCTCTGCTCCCCAGCGGTCCTTTTCAAGGAACCAAAAGGGTCAGAAGAATATGTGGTTCCGGAAATCACAAAATTCCCAACCAGCTCCGGACAACTAGTCCTACCATGGCAGAGGTGGACAGGGAGGACGTCGCCCTAGGGGCAGGGGGGCTCAGAGAAATTTCGGGTCCAGAGAACCTTTCTCTGAGCAGCCCGCACAGCAGCCCTGAGGGGTTGCTCGGCTGCTCCACTCTGGAGGCAGTCAGGGGGCGCTCTAGCGGCATGGGAGTCCATCGCAACAGACCGCTGGGTGCTTCGCATCATATCCAGAGGGTACAAGATACCAATTCTCCATGTCCCCCAGTCCAAGAACCTCCCCGATGTACCACCCGATCACAGGGAGGCTGCAGCAATACAGCAGCTGCTAAGAAAGAGCCATCCAGCCCGTCCCCCAAGACCAGCTCGGATTAGGGTTCTACTCCAGGTTCTTTTTGGTGCCAAAAAAGACGGGGCATCTGAACCTTTCCCGCTTGAACCTGTCAGTAACCAAGGAAAAATTCCGAATGGTCACTCTTCAATCTATCCTCCCCCTTTTGAGGGAGAACGATTGGATGTGCTCTATAGACCTCAAGGATGCGTATTACCACATCTTAATGGACAAACGATCCAGGAGGTTCCTTCGCTTCTGGCTGGGAGCCAGTCACTACCAGTTCAGGGTCTTTCCCTTTGGCCTCACCACAGCCCCCAGGGTTCACCAAAGTGTTAGCAGTGATTGCGGCCCACCTGAGACTCCAGGGAATTCAGGTCTTCCCGTACCTGGACGACTGGCTCCTGACCGCACCAACAAGGCATCTACTTTGCTCGGCCAGAGACTTCTTTCTCCATCTAGCCCCACAACTAGGCATTACTATCAATGTCGGCAAATCTCTACTGGCTCCAACACAGATCATAGAATTCATAGGTGCCAGAATAAACACCAGAGATTTGCGAACCTTCCTAACTGCCGAGAGAATCAGAAATCTACAACTTCATGTGCGGGCTATCCTTCATTCAGAGGCTTCACCAGCGGAATTGATCCTGAGGGCACTCTGCTCCATGGCAGCAGCGATTACACTCCTTCCATGCGCCTGTTTGAACATGCGAGTCCTGCAATGGACTCGTTTGTGCAATGGTCCTTCCTATCCCTTCCTCTCCACCATCCCATTGCTATCAGCAAGGCTTGCAGAAGGGCGCTACTATGGTGGCTCCAAGCATTGAACTTCCATACGGGCCGTCCCTTCTGCACCTCTCCCCCTATCGCCACTGTGACCACGGACGCTTCCCGCCTCGGGTGTGGGGGGGGCATTACTCAGGCAGGACAGTCCAAGACACGTGGAACGGTACAGAGACCTCCCTGCATATCAACATTCTGGAGATGAGAGCGGTGCTGTTGGCGTTGCAAGCACTTCAGAGCTTCCTCCCCGCAGGAACGATTGCAATTCACTCGGACAACATGTCAGTGGTCTGGTATATCAACAAATGGGGGGACCAGATCTTATCCTCTTTGCCGCGAAGCCATGAGAGTGTGGGAATGGGCGATCTCCACCAACCGCTTTCTGATCGCAATGCACATTCCGGGGAGGACCAACATCCAAGCGGACAAGCTCAGCTGCACCCTTCTTACCCCTTTCGAGTGGTCTCTCAATCCTCTAGTAGCGAAGCAGATATTCGCAACATGGGGGCAACCCTGCTGCAATCTTTTTGCATCTCCATCAAACGCCAAATGCGACAATTTCTTTGCTCTAGTCCCCCCACCAGGGGAATCTCCAAGAGATGCTCTGGTGCATGCTTGGCCACCCGGTCTACTCTATGCCTATCCTCCTCTTCCAATGATGATACAACTCTTACAGAAAGCCTCGCGGTTGGGGAGCAAGATGATTCTCATTGCCCCATTCTGGCCTCGACAAATTTGGTTCCGTTACCTGTGGTCTCACCTTGTGAATCACCCTTGGATTCTAGATCCCATTCTGGATCTCATCTCCCATCCATTGGACTTGCCAACTCCAAACCTGGACAATCTGAAACTGACAGCTTGGTTGCTCCAGTTCCACTCCTAGTTAGGACTCCCGGTATCTCTTCACCAGTCAAAGCCATCCTCATGGCAACACATAAGCCCTTCACCAGGAAAGTGTATCACAGCAAATGGAAACGTTTTTCCATCTGGGCGGAGCACCGCGATCTGGATCCCTTTACGGCTCCTCTTCCATCCATTTTAGATTTCCTAACTGAACTCTTTCAAGAAGGCGCTAGTTGTTCAACTGTCAAAGTGCAATTGGCAGCCATTTCTCATTATCATGTGGGACATGATACAGGACCCTTGATGTCAGCCAAATTAGGACCCTTGATGTCAGCCAAATTGTGTAAAACCTTTCTGAGGGTACCTTTTTACTTAGACCTCCTGTAAAAGAAGCCGTACCCCCATGGGATCTTACTTTAGTTCTTAAAGCCTTGACTGCTCCACCCTTTGAACCCGCTGCTTCAGTAGATCTCAAATTCTTGTCATGGAAAACAGCATTCCTTGTAGCCATTACTTCAGCGAAAAGAGTGTTGGAACTTCAGGCTCTTTCTGTAAAGCCTCCATACCTGATTTTTCACCCTGATAGTGTACCTCAGGATCAATCCCTCCTTTTTTCCCAAGATAGCATCAGGAACCAACATAAACCAATCCATAAATTTACCGGTTTTCTTCCCTAAATATCAAAATAAGGGTGAATACAAGCTGCACTCATTGGATGTTCATAGGCAGCTTCGTTTTTATACTCGTAGGATGGCTGGCCATAGACAGTCCAACCAGCTGTTAGTTTCCTTTGCCAAATTTAACTTGGGGAAAGATATCTCTAAAGTATCTTTATCTCGCTGGATTTCCCAATGTATCCTACTAGCTCATCAAGCCTCTGGTAGACCCGCACCAATAGGAGTTTGTGCTCATTCCACTCACTCCATTTCTACTTCTGCGGCTTTCAAGTCTAGAGTTCCTTTGGATGATATTTGTTCTGCAGCCACTTGGGCTTCATCTCATACCTTTTATCAACCACTACAAGCTAGACCTGCTTTCTAGAGGGAGAGCATCCTTTGGCTCTGCGGTGCTTTGTAATATCCTTCCATGATGGCCACCCAGGGTGCAGGTAGCTGGGGACTCTGTCCCAAAGGTTGCTGACAAATGAACAATCCTACTTCAGATTTAGAAGTTGTGTACTCACCATAACGTTCCATCTGAGTAGGTAGTCTGCAACCATCCCCCCCCCCCCCTTCCCCCTGACGTTTGGATCTATTAGTTTTTAGATATCCTTTGTTGGATATATATATGGAGAGGCAAACTCGATCTGAGGTCATGGAGGGTTAGCGGGGGATTATGGGTGAAGGGAGGATCTAGGAGCTCGGATCCATTAGCTTGAAACAATTTGCCGGCTTGGATCCGATATCGGATCCGTAACCCACAGGTTACACACAAATGAACTACCTACTCAGATGGAACGTTATGGTGAGTACATAACTTCTAATTCTCTTCTGCCTGTTGAACATCCTTCTGTCTCGCTGTTTTAATACTCTTCCCTTCTGGCACACTTTTGTCAGGATCTTTCTGCTGTAATGATTGCATCTTTACTCGTACAGCTCTTGGTCAGGTTTGGAGCATACACTTTGTGTGCCGTTTCAGTTAACAACTCCTGCTGTTGAATATCAGATGTTAAGTTGTCAATCTCGCCTTCATTCTTGCTGGATGGGTTCGGAGCCGATCCTCGGCTCCGACTCGGCACATGCTTTAGCTTGAGAACTCCTTTTACCAGCTCGAGGCAACCCTATATCCCATGATGCAAGGCGGAACTACCTCGGATCTCGTTTGCCGCTTAGCGAAAGAGGTCTCCTTTACCAGCAGAGGTAAGTGAATTTCTTCTTAAGAAAAGAAAGGCTTAGTTAGGGTTTTATTTCCCCTTGTATCCTCATTTTTAGCTGTAGTGAGTTACAGCCCACCCTATTCCCTTGTTTTTCAAACTTTATAATCTTGTTATAACTTTTAGTGAAAGATTTTTAGTTAGGCCTAGAACCCCATTGGTTAATCCCTTCCTGTGTGTTGTGTGTTAGGGGATTAATTTTGTGTGTTTGTTGGGGTTTGTGTGTGTTACTTCCTCCTAGGATATGTCTAGGGAAGGCAAGGTCTCAGGCTTCAAGAAGTGTGACTTGTGCTGTCAGAAAATGTCTCTGACAGACGGTCACACTTCTTGTGTTTATTGCCTGGGGCCTTTGCACCTGCAGGACTCCTGTGCTTTGTGTCACGCTTTTAGCCAGAGAGTCCTGCAGGAAAGGAGGAATAAGCTTATCCTCCGTGGCTTACTTAAGCCAGAAGGTTCTCCCTCTAAAGCAGGGTCTGGGAAACCTAAGCCACCGAAGGCTCAGGCTTCAGTATCCAAGCCTCCTCCGGTGGCTCCGGCTTCGTCGGAGCCGAGATCGGCTCCGCCTGGAGCCGATGTATCTACCTTAAAAGTAGTGGGTTCGGTGCCGGCTGGTTCCGATACCTTGTCTACTGTAGCCTTGTCGGCTCCGGCTGGAGCCGACACCTTATCCAGCATTGGAGCCGAGAAACCTTCGGCTCCATCTGGAGTTCAGGGGACTTCGGCTCCGATGGCTTCGTCCCGAAAGAGATCTCGGTCCCCTTCGTTACTGAGTATCCACTCGGCTCTGGGGTCTCCTCTTTTGTCGGAGCGGAGCCATCGAAGCCGATCTTCGAGATCTTCC
This sequence comes from Protopterus annectens, assembly GCF_019279795.1. NCBI lineage: Eukaryota > Metazoa > Chordata > Ceratodontiformes > Protopteridae > Protopterus > Protopterus annectens. The sequence continues at coordinate 575,143,964 of NC_056747.1, forward strand.
AGGCTGTCCGACCACGACTTGGAGAGGGTGGTAAGCAGGCTGTTGAAGTCTCAGGCACTGGCCCAAATGCTCCATAGCCCGTCTCAACAGACTTCGGCTATAGCCTCACCCCTTGAGCTTCCTCCTCCGACTCCACACCAGAGTTCGGAGCCGGAGCTTCTCGGGACAGCGACTGTTTCGGTGCCGGAGCCGATACATCCTTCGGCTCCATCGTCCTCTGCTCCGATCTCCTCCTTGAGACTTTCCTTGGAAGGATCCGGTCGTCTGGTTTCCCTTGTCTGCTCCGAGGGGGCTAGTGGCATCGGACCCTTGTCCGACCCCGCTCTCCCTCTCGGGGCTTCGGCTTTGGTAAGCTCGGCACCGACATCGGCCTTGGAGCCTTCCCTCTCAGTGGAGCCGGGAGTTCCTGTTTCCTCTGAGCGGGGACATTCCGGCCTCCCGGGGAGGGGAGCCTTTGAGGTGATGAGGAGTGTCCTGGCCTCTGAACCTGGTCAACGGTCCATCCCTCTAGCTCCTCCCTCATCAGTGCCTGCAGACGCCTCTTGCCAGCCTCTTGCTCTCAGGCCCAGGGATCCATCGCCCCAGGTTTCCCCATTGGGAATTTCCTCCTCTTCTGAAGTTTCTCCTGATCTTGCAGGTGAACCCCCTCGGAAGAGGACGTGTAAGAGGAAACACACAGACTCCCCCGAGTCTACTACATCGGATACCGACTTAGATGAGTCTGAGGGTTCCCCACGATCCCCCTCTGAGGATGTCTTTTTCAGACATCCTTGAGCTCCTCAAACAGAGGGGGAATTGGCCAGCCATTGATCCCTCCGAGGATGAGTCGGTATACCTGGAGGCTTTTGGATCCCGACCCTCCACCTCCAGGGTGTCTCCGCCTTTCGACCCACTTATGCAGGTAGTGGCTCGGAAGGCGTGGGCGGCTCCAGATTCTGTGGAACCTGTCCCCAGGAGACCATCCAAATTCATCACGGCCCCTACGGACAAACAGTTCCTTTCCAAGGGTGTCTCTGTGGATGCTATGGTGGTGGCGGTGGCCACTAAGAAGGAACTGGCGGATCCTTCAGTACCTGTCCATCCTCCTAACAAGGATTCTAGGACCATGGACAGGTATGGAAAGCGGATACCTTTGTCACTTCACCAGGCTTCAACGAGATATTCTCAAGGAACTGGGTGAAGTAGTCCAGGATCTTTCTGCTGCTGGGGCTCAAGTAAAGATTGCCTCGCAGCTTGCAATCCTGAATTCCATATCTAACTCCTCCATGCGGCTCATATCCTATGCGGCCGATGGAGCGAGCAGGGCCGCAGGCACAGGAGTTGCTCTTAGACGCCAAGCCTGGATGCGGCTTTGTAATTTTGCGGACCCCTTTAAGGCGTCCTTCACTAATACCCCCTTTGATGGTTCGGCTTTGTTCGGACTTCAGGTGAAGGATACCTTGACCAGGTGTGAGCAGGACGGTAAAACTCTTTCTGCCATTGGAGTCCAGTTTTCCACTCCTCCTAGACCATATCCCAAGGGTCAGAAGGGGGGGAAGATGTGGTTCCGTAAAGCCCAAGGAGCTACACCGGACGCACGTGGTCAGTTTACCCCCAGAGGCAGAGGGGGTAACAATAATAGACGCCGCCCTAGGGGCAGGGGGGGTCCTCAGAACCAGGGCAACAGGGAGTCTCTTCCTGAGAAGCCCTTTCAGCATCCCTGAGGTGTTGCCCGACTGTCCACCCTTGGAGGCAGTTGGGGGAAGGATTTCGCTGTACCCAGTAGCCTGGCAATCCCTATCTCAAGAGATGTGGGTACAGTCGATTATATCCAAGGGTTACAAAATCCTTGAAAGGTTTCCGACTCTACAATCCCTTCCAGACATCTCACCCGGTCAAAGGGATTTGGCAGAACAGGAGGTTTCAAAGCTCCTAGAAAAAAGAGCCGTCCAGACTGTGCCGGCAGACCAGGTAGGATCCGGCGTCTACTCGAGATTCTTTTTGGTCCCCAAAAGGACGGGAGATTGGAGACCAATATTAGACCTGAGCAATCTAAACAGATTTGTCAAGAAGGCAAGATTCTGGATGGTCACGCTTCAGTCCATTCTGCCCTTTCTGGGCAAGGACAACTGGATGTGCTCTATAGACCTTCAGGATGCGTACTATCACATAAAGATTCACAGACGCTCCAGAAGGTTTCTCCGCTTTCGGCTAGGGACCAGTCATTACCAGTTCAGAGCACTGCCCTTTGGCCTCACTTCAGCCCCCAGAGTGTTCACCAAATGCATGGCAGTGGTCACAGCTCATCTGAGACGTCAAGGATTCCAGGTGTTTCCCTACTTGGACGACTGACTCCTCTCCGCCACCACCAAGTGTCAGCTTCTTCAGTCCAGAGACTACACTCTACAGCTTTGCAGGAGTTTGGGAATTTCAGTAAATTTCGAAAAATCTTCTCTGCTGCCTTGCCAATCTATCACCTTTATAGGCGCAGAATTAAACACCGTCAAAATGTTAGCCAAACTAACAGATCAAAGAATTCTGGACATCCAAAAATTTGTTCGGATTCTATTGCAGAGCAACAAGATCAAAGCCAGATTTATACTGAAGGTTCTAGGTCTTATGGCTGCGGCCATCGTTCTTTTACCACTGGCTCGCTTCCACATGCGTCTTCTGCAGTGGATGCTATTCACGCAGTGGTCGTACCACAGTCTTCCGATGAGGCACGAAATTTTAGTCACACAGTCGTGCAGAGCTCATCTAAATTGGTGGATATCTTCCCCTCTTCTTCATCAAGGCCGTTCTTTTATTCCCCCTCCTCCAGTTGCCACAGTCACTACGGATGCCTCTCTGATCGGGTGGGGGGGGCATTATCAGGGCAGGATGGTCCACGGGACGTGGCAACCCATAGAATACCATCTGCACATAAATGTCCTGGAGAGGAGAGCAGTGCTTTTAACGTTGCAAGCCCTCAGCGACTTTCTTCCCACGGGGACTATTGCAGTACAAACGGACAACATGTCCGTGGTCTGGTACATCAACAAACAGGGCGGGACCAGGTCCTATCCATTATGTCGAGAAGCTCTCAGACTTTGGCAATGGGCGATCTCCTCTCATCGGTTTCTGATAGCAACGCACATCCCCGGCAGGTCCAACCTATTGGCGGATAGGCTGAGCAGATCCATTCTGATGCCTCACGAGTGGTCTCTCAATCTGTAGTGGATCAGATATTTCTGAAGTGGGGCACTCCTTGTTGCGATCTTTTTGCTACTCCTCAAAACAACAAGTGCCCCGATTTCTTCACTCTCTTTCCCCTACCAGGCCAACCCCTGAGAGACTCTCTAACCCAGGATTGGCCCCGGGGACTTCTATACGCTTTTCCTCCTTTTCCCTTGATTCCACAAGTCCTTCAGAAAGCCAAGTTGATCCTCATTGCCCCATATTGGCCTCGACAAATTTGGTTTCCGTCTCTGCATCGTCACCTTCTGGTGCAGCCCTGGCATCTGGACCCAGTTCTGGATCTTTTGATCCACCAGTCGGGTCAGCAGCACCGGGCCATTCATTCTCTCAACCTCACTGCTTGGTTGCTCCACTTCCTTCCCTAGCCAGGCTACCGATTTCTGATTCTGTCAGAGACATCTTAGTGTCTTCTTTAAAGTCGTCCACCAGGACTGTTTATGCTAGCAAGTGGCGACGTTTTTCTATTTGGGCAAATTCCAGAAAAATTGATCCCTTCACTGCTCCTGTACATTCTGTTTTAGATTTCCTGGCGGAGGTTTTTCATTCAGGATCCTCGTCATCTACAGTCCAAGTACAACTGGCTGCTATTTCCAAGTATCATGTTGGCTTGCATGACAATAACATTATGTCTCATAGATTGTGCAAGGCCTTTCTAAGAGGAGTTTTTCTCCTAAAACCACCTATAAAGCATCCTCCTCCGCAATGGGATCTAAACTTAATGTTAGCATCCTTGATACTACCTCCTTTTGAACCATCTACTTCGTGTTCTTTGAAGTTATTGACCTGGAAAACTATATTTTTACTGGCAGTCACTTCTGCAAGAAGGGTTTCCGAGATTCAAGCTCTCTGCATTCGTTCCCCTTATTTGGTTTTTCATAAGGACAGGGTATCATTAAGAACGAACCCTTCCTTTCTTCCCAAAGTGGTGTCTCAAACCAATATTAACCAATCTATAGATCTACCAGTCTTTTTCCCAAACTATTTCAACAGAGCTGAACAGAAACTGCATTTTTTGGATGTCCATCGTCAGCTCAGGTACTATTTGCATAGAACTAAACAATTCAGAAAATCGGACCAATTATTTGTCTCCTATGCAGGAAACAGGATAGGTCTTCCAGTTTCTAAAGTGACCTTATCCAGATGGTTGACTTCCACCATTTCCTATGTGTACTCTCTCAGAGGCAAACAGCTATCTTCAAAACCAAAAGCACACTCAACCAGGAGTCTATCCACTTCTGCAGCCTTTCAGGATAGGCTACCTATTGATACCATTTGTGCAGCAGCTACTTGGGCCACGCCTCATACCTTTGTCTCTCATTACAAATTGGACTTTGCCTCCAGAGATAGGGCCAGTTTTGGTTCCACAGTTCTCAAGAGTCTGTTCCACTGAGCCACCCGGGATACAGGTGCTAGGGACGCGGTCTCTTCCAGCAAGAATGAAGGCGAGATTGACAACTTAACATTTAGAAGTTATGTACCTACCATAACGTTCCATGTTAGTTGTCTTCTCTCGCCTTCTTTCTTGCGTCCCTCCCTCCTTCCCCCTGGCCTGGACAGATCTTGAAAAGTTTCTATCAGGTTGTTTTCCTCCTGAGCCTTCATATGGGGACTTCTATTATGATTTGGTGTTCCTAATTATGTTAGGTTAGTCTTTAGCAGGGTAGGTTAGCTACCAAACGAGATCTGAGGTAGTTCCGCCTTGCATCATGGGATATAGGGTTGCCTCGAGCTGGTAAAAGGAGTTCTCAAGCTAAAGCATGTGCCGAGGATCGGCTCCGAACCCATCCAGCAAGAAAGAAAGCGAGAGAAGACAACTAACATGGAACGTTATGGTAGGTACATAACTTCTAATTTAGTTACTTTCTGTTTTCATAAAATAATACAGCTTATTCCTTCCAGTTTCTCTTGTACACCACAAAAAGTTTTCTCTATGCACTTTCTTTTAACTCCATGATGTTAAGTTGTCTATCTCGCCTTCATTCTTGCTGGATGGGTTCGGAGCCGACCTCGGCTCCGACTCGGCCACTCTAAAAGCTAGAGAGAGTTGGTTCCACCGGCTCGAGGCTCCCCTTATATCCCACAATGCTAGGCGTGAGTTACCTCTGATCTCGTTTGCCGCTACAGCGATCGAGGTGTTGGTTTTTCTACCAGCTTGTTGGTAAGTGTATTTCTGTAAAATTAGAATACTTAAACCCCTATATTTTTAAGTTTAACTACTTTTCCCTTAGTTTAGTGGATTTCTACCCCTGTTTTTCGGAAAATCCCGTTTTTTTTCCCACAAGAACTTTAAAGTTCTCTCTCGGGCCTTCTGGCCTTTCCCCATTCCCTAGTGGTGTGTGTGTGTTGCTCTTAATTAAAACTTTTAGTTAATTGTTTTATTTTTGAGTTTTAAAATAAGATTAGTGTAATCAGTGTGTCTGACTGGGTATGTGTGGTTACACTTTCTTGTCTAGGATGTCTAAAGACACAAAGGTCTCAGGCTTCAAGAAGTGTGATGCGTGCTGTCAGAAAATGTCTCTGACAGACGGTCACACTTCTTGTGTCTACTGCCTGGGGCCTTTGCACCTGCAGGACTCCTGTGCTGTATGCCACGGCTTCAGCCCCAGGGTCCTGCAGGAAAGAAAGAACAAGTTGATCCTAAGGGGTCTACTTAAGCCTGAGGATTCCCTTTCTGTCTCTGGGAAGCCCTCTAAGGCTTCTAGGTCCTCGGCTCCAGCTACTGAGCCGAGACCTAAAGCTACAAAACCTATGTCTGCATCGGCTCCGGCTGGAGCCGATGAGTCTACAGCTTCTGTGGTTCCTCGGCTCGCTGGAGCCGAGGTAGTAAAGGCCCTTGTCGGCTCCGACCAGACCTTCGAAGCCGACATCTAGGAAGAGATCTAGGTCACCATCCCTTGGCTCCGTTCATTCGGCTCCAGCATCTCCCCTGCTGTCTGAACGGAGCCATAAATCTCACTCCTCTAGGTCATCGAGGCTGTCGGATCATGACCTTCAGAGGGTAGTGAGTCGACTTCTTAAGTCCAAGGCACTGGCCCAAATGCTTCAGAGCCCGACTCATCAGTCGATGCCTGCCCCTGTCCATCAATATGTTCCTCCTCTGACTCCGTTGAGCTCGGAGCCGGGGCGTTTCGGAACCGAGACTGTGGTAGCGTCGGAGCCGATACAGATGTCTTCGGCTCCGTGCCGGCTCCGATTTCTTCTTCGAAGAATCTCGGCGCAACTTCCCTCGCCGGCTCCGAGGGGTGAGTGGCATCGGACCCTTGTCCGACCCGCTCTTCCTCTCGGAGCTTGGCGCTGGTGAGTTCGGCTCCGACATCGACCTCGGAGCCATCACTGTCGGTGCCGAGGAGGTTCTCAGCTTCTCGGAGCGGGACCTCTGGCTTTGCCTGACAGGGGTGCTCGAGGTCATGCGGAGTGTGTTAGAGCCTGGCTCTACTCCACAGTCTGCTCCGTCCGCCCTCCCTCACGGTGCCTCAGGTCAAGTCGACTCACTCCCTCATCCCGGACCGTGAGAGCCAGCTCCTCAGGAACCCCTGTGGGATTTCATCCTCTTCCGAGGCCTCTCCTGATTTGGCAGAAGAGCCCCCTCGGAAGAGGAAGTGTAAGAGGAAACACATTGACTCACCTGAGTCCATCACATCTGACACAGATTTAGATGATTCCGAGGGTTCCCCCCGTTCCCCTTCTGAAGATGTCTCTCTTGCAGACATTCTCGAAATCCTCAAACAGAGGGGAAATTGGCCAGCCCTCAACCCTTCGGAGGATGAATCTGTGTACCTTGAGGCGTTTGGCTCTTGTCCTTCCACCTCCTGGGTGTCTCCCCCCCTTTGACCCCCTCATGCAGGTGGTAGCTAAAAAGGCATGGACGGCTCCTGATTCAGTGGACCCCACTCCCAGGAGACCCTCAAAATTCATAACGGCACCAGCAGACAAACAGTTCTTGACAAAAGGAGTCTCTGTGGATGCTATGGTGGTAGCTGCTGCCACTAAGAAGGAACTAGCTGATCCTTCAGTACCTGTCCATCCACCTAACAAGGAATCTAGGTCCATGGACAGGTGCGGAAGCGGATGTTCTCGTCAGCGACATTTGCTATGCTCGCTGAACTACCTGTGCCATTTTACTCGTCTTCAAAGGGACTTGATTAAAGAAGCGAGTGACATGTTGAAGGACCCTACAGCTGCGGGTTTTCAAGATGAGATGAACACTCAGCTGGCTACCCTTAACTCCATAGCCAACTCCTCCATGCCTCCTTTCTTATGCGGCTGATGGAGCGAGTAGGGCCGCAGGGACGGGTGTGGTCTTACGTAGGCATGCCTGGATGCGGCTATGCAATTTTGGACCCTTCAAGACGTCTTTCACTAATTCCCGCTTTGATGGATCATCTCTCTTTGGTCCTCAAGTGAAAGAAACCTTGACTAGGTGCGAGACTGATGGCAAGACTCTTTCTGCCGCCGGAGTCCGCTTTTCTACTCCTTCTAGGCCTTACCCCAAAGGCCAGAAAAGTGGGAAAATGTGGTTCCGTAAACAATCTCAAGGGACTTCGCCTGACGACAAAGTCGTTTCCCGCCAGAGGCAGAGGCGGAATAACAATGGTAGACGCCGCCTCGAGGCAGGGGCTCCGAGAACCAGGGCAATCGAGAAGCCTTCTCCGATAAGCCCTTTCAGCATCCCTGAAGTGTTGCCCGGCTGCCCACCTTCGGAGGCAGTCGGGAAGATTGTCACTGTACCCAGAAGCCTGGCTATCCCTGACTCAAGACAAATGGGTACAGTCCGTCATTTCCGAAGGCTATTCTATCCCCTTTCTTCACATTCCGAGCCAATCAAAAAATCCCTTCCAGATGTTCCACCCGCTCAAAGGGATCTAGCGGTTTTCGAAATTTCAAAGCTGCTTGCAAAAAGAGCAATTCAGCCAGTTCCAGCAGACCAGCAAGGATCCGGAATCTACTCAAGGTTCTTTTTAGTTCCAAAGAAAACAGGGGACTGGAGACCAATTTTGGATCTCAGTATCTTGAACAGATCAGTCAAGAAAACAAGATTTCGGATGGTCACACTGCAGTCCATCCTTCCCCTATTGGGAAAAGGAAACTGGATGTGCTCTATAGACCTTCAGGATGCGTACTGTCACATAAAAATGAACAGACGCTCCAGAAGATTCCTCCGCTTCAGGCTGGGAACCAGTCATTTTCAATTCAGGGCCCTGCCCTTTGGTCTCACCACTGCCCCGGTGTTTACCAAATGCATGGCAGTGGTAGCTTCTCACCTGAGACGACAAGGATTCCAGGTGTTTCCATATTTGGACGACTGGCTCCTCACAGCTCCCACCAAGCATCTCCTTCTGATGGCCAGGGATTACACCTTCGCATTTGTCAAAAGTTAGGCATTTCAATAAATTGCGAAAAGTCTGTTTTGTCGCCTTGTCGTACTATTACCTTCATAGGCGCAAATCTAGACACAGTAGACATGTCTGCGAGACTAACAGATCAGAGAATAACAGACATACACAAACTGGTCTCACTCCTTTTCAACAACAACAGAATCAAAGCCAGGTTAGTGCTGAAAGTGTTGGGAATTATGGCGGCCATACCTCTGCTTCCATTAGCCAGATTCCACATGCGAATCCTTCAATGGATGCTCTTTACACAATGGTCATACCAGCAACTTCCAATGTCCCACACCATTATGATCACGCAGGCGTGCAGAAATCATCTCATGTGGTGGATGTCTTCCCCTCAGCTCTTGTTGGGAAGACCCTTTGTTCCACCCCCTCCAGTTGCTACTCTGACAACGGACGCCTCCCTGATCGGGTGGGGGGGGGTATTATCAGGGCAGGACGGTCCAGGGCACATGGCAACCAAACGAATGCCACTTGCACATAAATGTTCTGGAGATGAGAGCAGTGCTTTTAGCGTTGCAAGCCCTTCAAGACTCTCTTCCTTTGGGAACGATTGCAATCCAGACAGACAATATGTCTGTAGTGTGGTACATCAACAAACAATGCGGAACCAGGTCCTACCCCCTGTGTCGAGAAGCACTCAGATTGTGGCAATGGGCGATTTCTTCTCAGCGGTTTCTGATAGCAACGCACATCCCCGGGAAGTCCAATCAAATCGCGGACAAGTTGAGCAGAGCTATCCTCATGCCTCACGAGTGGTCTCTGAAAGACTCTGTTGTGAGAGAAATTTTCCTCAAGTGGGGTCAGCCTTGCTGCGATCTTTTTGCTACTCCCCAAAACAGCAAGTGCAGAGATTATTTCACTCTATTCCCTTTACCAGGCCAACCCAGCAGAGACGCTCTAGTCCAAGTTTGGCCCCGGGACTTCTGTATGCATTTCCTCCCTTCCCACTAATCTCTCAAGTGATACAGAAAGCTATCGCTCAGAAGGCCTCATTGATCCTCATTGCTCCTTACTGGCCTCGACAGGTGTGGTTCCCCTTTCTACATCAATTTCTATTGGAGCGACCTTGGCATCTGGACCTAGTTCCAGATCTTTTGATCCATCAGTCGGGTCAGTTACATCGCTCCCTCCCCTCTCTGAACCTCACTGCTTGGTTCCTCCAGTTCCAACCTTAGCCAGGCTTCCTCAATTATCTCACTCCGTTCGAGATATTTTGATAGCTTCCCATAAATCTTCCACTCGGAAGATTTATTTGAGTAAGTGGAAACGCTTCACATATTGGGCTCAAGGAAGGGACATAGATCCTTTCACTGCTTCCATCTATATAGTCCTTGATTTTCTAGCTGAACTCTTCCATGCAGGTTCATCTCCCTCTACTCTTAAAGTTCAATTGGCAGCTATTTCTAACTTTCATGTGGGTATTTCTGAGTCTGCCTTAATGTCCCACAAGCTTTGCAAAGCCTTTTTGAAAGGAGTTTTTCTTCTCAGACCTCCTATAAGAAATCCTCCTTCTCCTTGGGACCTAAATTTAGTTCTTACTTCTTTGATTCTTCCCCCTTTCGAACCTGCAGCCTCCTGTTCTTTAAAATTGCTATCATGGAAGACTCTCTTTCTGGTAGCTATTACTTCAGCTAGAAGAGTTTCAGAACTTCAAGCACTCGGCTGTCGACCTCCTTATCTATTGTTTCATAAGGACAGGGTATCCTTACGAACGAACCCGTCCTTTTTGCCTAAGGTAGTCTCGACAAATCTAAATCAAAGCATTGACCTCCGTCTTTTTTCCAGAATATTCCAATAGGTCTGAACAAAAATTACACTGGCTAGATGTTCATCGTCAGTTGAGGTACTATTTGGATAGAACAAAACAATTCAGAAAATCTGACCAGCTGTTTGTCTCCTATGCAGAAGGCAGAAAGGGACTTTCAGTTTCAAAGGTATCATTATCTAGATGGCTAACATCTCTGATTTCCCTTGTATATGAAATTAGACACCAAAAGCTGCCTAATAAACCTAAGGCCCATTCCACCAGAGCTTTGGCTACTTCTTTAGCCTTCCAAGACAGACTGCCTATTGACACCATTTGTGCAGCGGCTACTTGGGCTACTCCTCACACTTTCATTTCTCATTATAAGTTGGATTTAGCTTCTAGGCATAGAGCTAACTTTGGTTCCACTGTTCTCAGGAGTCTGTTCCGTTAGGCCACCCGGGACTAGGTGCTAGGACGGTCCCATCCAGCAAGAATGAAGGCGAGATAGACAACTTAACATATAGAAGTTATGTTCTTACCATAACGTTCCATGTTAGTTGTCTTCTTCTCGCCTTCTTGCGTCCCACCCTCCTGCCCCCTGGCCTGGACAGACCTAGAGGAGTTGTGATTGTGACCTCTCTTTCTACCACCTCTTTTATTAGGCATATGCTGTTGTGCATATTTCCTGGATGAGGATATAGGTCACCCTTCTTTCTCCCTGGTTAGAGGTGGAATTTGTTTATAGTTATTCTCATACTATTATAAGCTGGGGTTAGCTTACAAACGAGATCTGAGGTAACTCACGCCTAGCATTGTGGGATATAAGGGGAGCCTCGAGCCGGTGGAACCAACTCTCGAGCTTTTAGAGTGGCCGAGTCGGAGCCGAGGTCGGCTCCGAACCCATCCAGCAAGAAGAAGGCGAGAAGAAGACAACTAACATGGAACGTTATGTTAAGAACATAACTTCTATTTTTTTGAAACTGTTATTCTTCAGAAGTCTCATACTCAGCCAGCCTTTTCTTTATTTTAACATGTGATTTTTTTGCTGTTCTACAAGATCATCTAAATAGCGTCTACTGTTTTTCCAGTCTTTTTTTATTTAAATTGATGTACTCCTTTAATATTTCATTTATTTTAATCGGCTCTCACTACATTTGATTTTTTTCCTCTAAGTTACCGGAAGCTATCTCTTATACCAGAGATGAGATTTTAACTGCTTTTTGCTGAATAGCTGCAGGATTCTTTTCAATCATTGTTTTTTCTTCACCTTTTCTTGTTTATTTTCTTTCATGATGTTCGTGTTACCCTGCTGCAGTCATCACACTTGTTATCCTGCCATCAGGTGGTCCCGCAGTTGGCCCGAATTCCAAAGTCTTGGTCCGGTGTCAGTTTCTGTCGCTTCCTCCCTGACGTCAGTGCGCCAGGGGTATACAAGAGGCATCAGACGCCATTTTCTTCAGTCTTTCTTGCCACGCGGTGCCCGAAGAAGAAGCAGTTTGCAAGTACCGGTCAGCCGACACCTGAGATTTTCAATTTGAATTTCAGTCCGAAGTCTTCAATAAAGCTAAGTACCCCGTTGGGGAACATTTTCTTGCCTGAGTCCGATGTCAGAAAAAGTTGACTATTGCATTTCTTGTGGGAAGCAAATACCTCATAAGGACTTCCATTCCTATTGTATTCTTTGCCTAGGCCCAGACCACAACGTCACAGGTTGTCTGTTTTGCGCTAGGTTTAATAAACTAACTATCAAACGCCGTTTTGACTTCGCACGGCATTACTTTGGTAGGAAATTTAATTATACCATGCCTTCAGAGCAGCCGACGACCGCCACTCATAAAAACCGCAAAGATAAGGACAGGCAGCCTAGGAATAAGCCAGACACCGAGGCCTCAGCTGGGCCTGTCACCAGTTCTCCGGTTTTCAGTGAGGTGCCTATGCAGCCCCAGACGACCGCAGACAACTGCGGATTCCCATGTGGAGTCTAATAGGCCGACACTGCCTTCTACTGACACCGGAGCAGAACTAGACACCGGTGCAACGGAAACACCTTCGGTTTCTGATGGTGTCTTCAGACTGACTACACTCACCATTAAATCTTATGCTAAACTTAAAACTCCTTTAAAACCAAAGAAAACTGTACATCAGTCTACAGTTCAAGGCCCCATGCCTAAGAAACAGATGCTTAAGATGGCTGAAGATTTGATTACCCTTATCAGGGGTTCCCATCCCCCTGCTGATAAAAGACCAAGACAAGAGGAGTATTATGCATCCTCTGACCAGGTTTCTCTCTCCTCAGATTCTGAGGAACAGGATTACACTTTTCCATTTTATGAAGATTCTGATGCTGAAGACTCTATTCCCTCAGCATCTCCCCCTGAAGACTACTCCTTTGGGGAAACTTTACCTACCATGAGGGAACATTTCCACTGGGAAGGCCAGGATTACTCAGATTCTAAGAAAAGGCTTTGAGTTCCTTTTACCACCCCAGCACAGACCTCTTGCTATCCCTCCTGTTCTGGATATTGTGGATGATGTTTGCTTGGAGTCTAGTTTAAATCCAGACTCTCTCCCACCTGCTCCAGCCAAACCAGACCGATACTACAGAGTACCCGACTCGCACAAATTCCTTTATAAAAGCCCTGTAGATGACCCAGAAACCCTTTCCCAGGGTCCTAAGGGAGCTAAAGCTTCTATGGCTAAAAATCCTGTGTCTGAAAGGGATTCCAGAACAGGGCTAGATAGATGGGGCAAGAAAATGTACACCTCAGCTACTCTGGCTATGAGAGCTTTAAATTGCCCGTTTCACATGTTGAAATATCAACAATTTCTAATGTCTCAGTTAAAACAAAAAATGAGCACACATTCAGAACTGCCTGAATTCAAAGAAATGCAGGATCTGTTGAATGCAGCTGAACAGGTGGGCAAACATACTTTACAATGTGGATTTGACTCATTGGAAGCTTCTTGTAGAGCAGCTGTTACTGGCTCTGTCATACGTAGGCATGCTTGGTTGAAAGAACAAACCCTCCCTGACCATGTTAAAGCAAAATTATTGGATGCACCTTTACAACAGGATGTATTATTTGTTGTCAAAGCAGAAGAGGTTTTAAAGAAAATGGAGGATAAGGCAAAGTCTATGGAAATGGTCAAAGATTTTTTGCAGGTACAACCCCCTCGATTCAGCAGACCTTGGCCAACAAAAAACTGGTCCTTTCCAGCTTCAGACAGATCACAGAGGGGTAAATACAGACGCCCAAGGGGCAGAGGTTAGTCACAGGGCCCTTACAAACCTCGCCAATGGGGTTCTGCTACCCAGAAAGGAGGAGAAGACAGGCCCCAAGCTAGCAGAAGACTAACACAATGACTCTATCCTCAAACTACCAAGCAGATCTCTCCTGGCAACTCCCTTGGGGGGAAAACCTAGCATTTTTTGCAGACAACTGGCACATCATCACAAAAGACAAATGGGTTCTAAACATTGTCTCTCAAGGATACAGATTCCACTTTCATATCTTACCAAGGAACAAAGGAATGCCAAACCTGCCAAAAAATCAATGGGCAGAGGCACAAAAACAAATTACAGCTCTCGTGAACATGAGATCCATTCAACAGGTACCTACACAGGAGCAAGGACAAGAATTTTACTCTAGGCTCTTCCTAGTCCCAAGAAAGGACAAAGCATGGAGACCCATTCTGGATCTTTCAATTCTGAACACCTATCTGCAAGTACCAAAATTCAAGATGCTAGCACTACAGCAGCTTCTTCCCATGCTGGGCAAGAATGCTTGGCTAGTCACTTTGGACCTCAGGGAGGCATACCTGCATGTCCCTATCAGACAAAATTGCAGAAGATACCTCCGCTTCATTGCAGGTTCAAAGCATTATCAATTCTCTGCACTGCCCTTTGGCTTATCTGCTGTGCCCAGGGTCTTCACAAAATGCCTGGCACCAGTAATTGCGTACTGCAGACAAAGAGGAATTCAAATATACCCATACCTGGATGACTGCCTTATTCAAGCAGAAAGCAAAGACATTCTTTTAAAGCATCTGGCATTTGTCAACACCTTCTAAGTTGCCTAGGTACACAGTAAACGAAAAGAAATCAAAACTAGTGCCCTCACAAAACATAATATTCCTGGGTGCCAGCTTGAATACAACAGCCCAGATGGCTTATCTCATGCCAGACCAGTAACGACAGCTGTTTCAATATTTCAAAATAATGGCAACAAAGACCCAAGTCCCTGCAAGAAAAATTCTGCAGGCCTTGGGATTCATGGCATCTTGCATACTACTAATACCATTTGCAAAACTGCATATGAGGAAATTACAATGGTACCTGAAGAGTGTATGGACTCGGCAAAGCCACAGCTTGGAAACAATGATACCACTCATTCTCTGCCTTCAACAGGAATTTTTATGGTGGGCACAGGCTTGTCACCTCAAGGTTCAGCCTTTCACGTTACCCACAGCCAGGCAAACTATGACAACAGATGCATCGGACTATGCCTGGGGAGCACACATGGCAGGGCAGTGCATTCAGGGTAAATGGACTACAGATCAGAGGCATCTGCATATCAATCAAAAAGAAATGCTAGCAGTACAGAATGCCCTAACAGCTTTCGAGGACCTTCTACACCCAGGACAACTACTAATAAAGACGGACAATACCACAGTCATGTGGTACATAAGCAAGGGGGCACACATTCCTACCCTCTATGCAGACAAACCATGACCTTGTGGAACACTGCACTGTCTTACCAGGTTCAATTACAAGCACAATTCCTGCCAGGACAGAAACACATTGGCAGACGACCTAAGCAGAAACATCATGGATCCACACGAATGGAAACTAGATCCACAAGTATATGCAAAGATAGCTCAAAAATGGGGACGCCCAGACATAGATCTGTTTGCAAGCCCCCACAACCACCAACTTCAAAAATTTTGCACAAGGATCTTCCATCCACTAGCTTGGAAAGTGGACGCCCTCTCATTCAGTTGGAAAACATTAACAGTGTATGCCTTCCCTCCACTACCTCTTCTAGCAGAGGTACTGCTGAAAGTCAGATTAGAGACCACAAATGATACTAGTTGCACCAGACTGGCCACGCCAGCATTGTTACCCAATTTTAAGGAACATGGCCCAAGGCCCACCATGGATTTTGCCACAAATTCCTCACCTGCTTACCCAGCGAGATCATCAGATTCTACACAGCCAGCTCAAGACTTTAAACCTGGCTGCATGGCAAATTACCTAAACAACCAGCCAACACCTTTATCCAAAGCTGTTATGGATGTCATTCTGGAGGCCAGGAGACCCAGCATCAGGAAAACCTATTCAGACAAATGGAAAAGATTTTGCGGCTGGAACCAGGCTAAAGGCCTAACCCCCTCCTTGATCCAAACATCCTTCAGATTCTACAGTATTTAACTGAAATGTGACACAAAGGACTTTCCTTTTCATCTGTTAAGATCCACGCCTCAGCAATTTCAGCTCATTACAGCACGGATCCTCCTTTATTCTCACATCCATCCTGAGACAGTTCCTCAGAGGGACTAAGAATGTAACACCACCAAGGAGAGCTCCAACACCTACTTGGGATCTCAACTTTGTTCTGGAAAAGCTTACACTGCCACCCTTTGAACCAGCTTTTTCTGCCGATTTAAAATTTCTTTCATGGAAAACTGCCCTACTACTAGCAATAACCTCACCTTGAAGAGTCTCAGAGCTACAGGCAGTGGAACCTTTCATCATTTTTCATCAAGACAGAGTCTCTCTACGAACAAATCCTTTCTTTATGCCAAAGGTGGTATCCAGTGTGGCCCTAAACCAAACCATTCACTTGCCCACCTTCTTCCCAAATCCCCAGAACAAAGGAGAAAGACTCCTGCACTCTTTGGACATTCACAGGCAATTACATTACTACTTGGATAAAACCTAAGGCTTTCAGAAAAACTGACCAGCTTTTTGTAGCCTATGCTACAGGATCACAAGGAAAAGCTACCTCAAAGCCGACCATTTCAAAATGGATAGGGCATTGCATAAGTTTCCGTTTCCCACATCAATGGAAACCAGTACCTGCAAACATTAGGTCCCACTCCACCAGGGCTTACAGCTACATCAGCAGCCTTTCTCAGGGGAGTGCCAACCAAGGATATTCTGGAAGCTGCTATTTGGAGTTCAGTGCACACCTTCACCAAACACTGTCACTTACCTCTATACTCTTAAGACTAGAGCTGGTTTTGCCACTGCAGTTTTGCAGGGCTTACTAGCTTCTTCTAACCCTGTCGGACTCCACCTCCCATCCTTAGCTTTGGGATTCAACCCAGGTGTGATGACTGCAGCAGGGTAACACAATGGACATAGTACAGTTTTGTACCTACCACAAATGTAGATGTTGGAGTGTTCACCCTGCTGCAGTCCAGGTTACCCTCCCTCCATCCCCTCTGAACTAGCTGAACTTATCTCTACCACTCTATCCTATACTACCTCTCCTCTGTGGTGCATTTGCTTGTGCCTAAGGGTTTTGTTTTATATTTATATATATTTATATATATATATATATATAATGTGTATGTGTGTATGTATGTACACATATATATATATATATATATATATATATATATATATATATATATATCCTACATCTGGGCCAAGAAAAACTGAAGAAAATGGCGTCAGATGCCTCTTATATACCCCTGACGCACTGACGTCAGGGAGGAAGCGACAGCAACCGACGTCGGACCAAGACTTTGGAATTTGGGCCGACTGTGGGGACCGCCTGACGGCAGGATAACCCAAGTGTGATGACTGCAGCAGGGTGAACACTCTAACATCTACATTTATGGTAGGTACAAAACTGTACTTTCTCTGAGTTTCTCCTATGCTGGCCTCTTGACAGTGTACTTATTAGCCAGTAACTGAATGTTCTAGCTGGCAGAATTACTAGTTCTTATTTTTCAGTTTTATTCACGCTGGGAGAGCTGAATTTAAGCTGTTGATCAGTGTACAGCCATCTTGGAAGTCCGTAACTTCTGAGTTTTTGAAGTAATTCTTCATATATTGTTCCTTTGGAAGTAGACGTGTGCAGTCTTATTTCTGGTTGTAGAGGAGGAGCACCCTATCATTTATATTGGTAAAAAGCTTAGTAATGCCAAGAAAAGTTACTGTGCTATGAGGATTTAACCATTAAGTGTCCTCACTGGCCTTAAGTATTACTTGTTTGGGAGAGTTTTTGTTCTGATCACAGATCATTCCACCTCTTGGTGGCTTTTCTGCCACAAGGATGTCAGCCAAAAGCTGTCATGTGGATACTAAGCATTCAGGCTTTCACCTTTTGGCTCATGCATTGGACTGGCCTCACCTACCCGCACGCAGATGGACTTTTCCAGACATAGCTCATCTGCTGAAGCTCACAGATGGCTGCACTGGGGGGGGGGGGGTCATGTAGAATAGTGATGGCTGTTCCCTTTAAATTTTCTAACTCAGAAGGGTTAGGTAACAGAGTTGTGCATTGTTCCTTTAAAGATACAGACAAGAAGGCAAGAGGTTAATGAGGGACTGCTGTACCCAGGAATACAGAAAGCTCAGTGCTTTGATGAAGAGCAGATTTGTGAGACGTTTTGGTCTGATTAGGGTCTGTAGAGGACTCTAGAAGGAGTTGCTTATACCAAAGGAAGAAAAGTCAATTCAGCGGGTTACTCTGAGGGAAGGGATCTGATCCCTTTCCAGCAGAAGCTAGCTAATAAATGTATAATTTCCTTTTGTAGAAGGTGATGATATTTTAGGTCATTCCTCTTGGTGGAACTTTAAAGAGAGCTGCTGTATTATCGTGAGGTCTTTGTGAATATCGTTCATATTTTCTGTTTGTTACTCTGCCAAAATCCTTTATTTAAAGAAATTCTGAGTATAGAACAATTACTGGTTTTGACTTGTACTTTTAAAAAGTTTGCAGATCAGGAGCCTATGAAGAGTTTAGTTTTTTACTACAAACTGTACTATGTGGTATAAACTGCATTTTCCTCTTTCGTCAACTTTGTTTATTGTAAATAAATGTTTCAAATTGGAAAATATGTTCATTGATTCCTTTTGTGTATTACAAGCAAAGCAATATACCACTATACATATTGCATGCAGATGTTGTGAAGAATGTATACTGCATCAGTCTGAAGAAACTTAAGTTGGTTAAAAGGAATTGTTTTTCCCTTAAGCTTACAGCGTGAGGAAGAAGCAGCTTTTGCTAACAGCCAAGGGGCTCAATCGCTCACATTTTCAAAGTTTGAGGAGAAGAAAACCAATGAGAAAACAAGGAAAGTTACTACTGTGAAAAAGTTTTTCACTCCATCATCAAGGGCCTCAACTAAAAAAGGTAAGAAATAAAAGTAACTACTTTCTTTGTCCGTCTTCAGTTGTTTTTTAAGTGATGTATGCTTGGATATGATGTAGAGAATCACGTTTTATAAAGCTAAAACTCCACACTCTGAAAAGCATACACCATGCTGACTTATTCACTGCCATCTTGATGAAATATATTTTCCTGTGACTTGTTTTTTTCAGAACGTGGTTGCCTAGGGTTTTTATATTGGTGGTGGTGGTGGTGGTGATAGGATGCAGAACATGGCTCACTTTCCAATGTTCCCTGTGCTGTAAACATTGTCCTCTATTGGTGTGATGGTAGCAGCTGACTCTTCTATTTATTATGTTTATCAACATTTTTATTTTAAGTTCAGAGATTTTAGTTGTTGTGTCTTTCAGCTTTTTCCCGGTTAGGGGTCGCCACAGCGGAACTCCGGTCCGCTAATGATTGGCAGTAGATTTTTATGTGCTGGGTTGTCAGCTCTGACGCACAACCTTCAACGAAGGTATGCCCATTCACGTAGTCTCCCCACAGAAGATGCTGTAGCTGAGAATCGAACAGGACAACGTCCTACTGTGAGGCGACAACGCTACCGTAGCACTATATAATAAGCCCTGAATTGCGTAGAAAAATATGATAGACATAGTAAAGAGAATAGTGTATGTGGTGCTTATTTGTCTTACCCAAGATTTGGATCATTAAGTGTTTTAAGACCCTTATGTAAGATTACCCTAGATAAGTGAAAGAAAATTTTAGTAACTTCTGTATCTGGTGGGATGTATACGCATATGGATATATGTGCAGGCAGTTGCAGGTCAAAATGGCAAAAGCTTGTTGAACCTGTAAATGAGAGAATGCTCATATGAGTGAACATTCTATTCTGTTGAGTTTTTTTGCAGTAAAGTCATTGTATTTGGGTTTGCCCACTTCCTGTTACCCCTGACTAGATTGTTTCAGCTGTGTGCAATTTCCCAGTGATTATCAAATCTGCTATCACACCTGTAAAGCATCTGATACGGGCATATAGTCATTGTTGTCATGTTCAGGGTTTACTTCTTCTCACAGTCTAAGTACCACTGTCTCTCATTTTCACTCCAACGTAGTGACATGTACACCTATGCTGCCTGTTTGACAAAAAGAAAAAAACCCAGAAAATGAAGACAGGATCTTATGAGCAAGAAATAGTTAAATAAGGGATAGGAGATTAGATGGCAAACAGTAAAGAGGCTCATGAAAATGGGGAAAAGATTGAGTAATGGAGGAGATGGGGTTGGGGGATAAGGAGAAAGTATTTTCAGGAAACACCAGAGACAACTGAACAACAGGAATGGAAGCCAATATTACAGGTACTGAAATATGTTTCAAAGGCTCATAGACTTGAAATATTTGCTTGGAATTGCCTCCATAAATATTTGTATACACCTGCTAGATTGCAAAGAATGTTCTTGAACTCTGGCGATTTCGGAGGTATCAAGGTGAGAGAGAAACATGGGCACACATTTGGGGGGGTGTAATCCTGGATTAATTCAAGAAGCAGATGCAGGAAATAAACCAAGTAGCTCCACAAATAGGTAAGGTAATTGGGGAACCTATTACTATTGTGATATGATAGAGTAAAAAAGAAGAAAAAAGAAATGGTGGGTTTAGTATTGATGGTAGGGAAGAAACGAGAAAAAAAATTGAAAAGGAGTGAACCACTGGTAAGAGTTGAAATGAGAATATTAGAAAGTACAGTTGTGTAAAATCTTATAATGGTAGATTTCTTTGCTTTCATTGCTGCAGTATTCTTAACAGATGGGATTCCCTGGTGTGTAAGCCTAAATGTCTGGCCAGTCTACCCAAAGACTACTTGTTGCTTTTAAAAGGTACTCTGAGTGTCACCCTAATGCACCTTGCATTGTAGGGCGTGAAGGTCCTGTTCAGGCCTGCCATAATCAGAACTGTATGCCCCAGTAGGAACACAGTCCAAGAAACCCAAGAGGTAACCTGTACATCTAGGAAGGCAAAAGACTTAGGGGGATGGAGTGTGCGAATACTGCAGCAGTGAAGGCAAGAACATCTACTGTTTATGCAAGACTTTACACAACTGTACTATGTCCTTACATTCATTTCTGCAGTATTCTTAGCGGGCAAGAGTGTGCCAAAGCTCAACAGGAAATTTGGGAGGGGAAGCTGCATAACAGCCCCCTAAAAGCCATTTAGAACTGCACTAGCAAAACCAGCCCTACCTCTAGAGATACCATCCTACTTGTAATGCTTGGAAAAGGTATGCACAGAAGTTTAGGTAGCTGCCTATAGAATAGAATTAGTATCCAAGCCCTTGAAAAAAGCACCCGAAGAAGCAACAGCTCTAGTAGAGTTGCCTGTGCATGTGCAAAGTTTGCAGCACCCTCTCCCTGTCAGATTGCGGACAGGGGAAAAATAGATTAATAGACTGATTTAGTGATAGCTCATCGACCACCTTAGACATAAAGAAGGGTTAATGCGCAAGGACACCTTGTCCTCATGAAAGACCAAAAAGGAGGACAAGCCATAAGGGCCTGCAACTCAAACACCTGTATGGCAGAAGTAAGAGCTAACAAAAGAAAAGTCTTCCAGGAAAAATGTAGCAAGGAAACTGGAGTAGCATGCTCAAAGGAGCCAAAGTCAACTTCTCTAAAGCAACATTAAGATCCCAAGGAGGAGGTACAAGCTTTCCGGGATGTCTTATATTAAGGGCGCCTTTAAGAAATTGTTTAACCCTCAAATCTAGAAGACAGAGGAGGTGAAAGTCAGACAGGCAGAGATAACTGATGAGGGCCTTAATAGAGGAAGTGTGTGTGTGTGTGTGTGTGTGTGTGTGTGTGTGTGTGTGTGTGTGTGTGTGTGTGTGTGTGTGTGTGTGTGTGTGTGTGTGTGTGTGTGTCCGCCACAGCTTCAATATCCCTGGCTTGTGCCCATTGAGTGCCAAAATATGCTCAGGCTGTTCTATATCACTGAAATGGATAAGGTGAA
This sequence comes from Protopterus annectens, assembly GCF_019279795.1. Lineage (NCBI taxonomy): Eukaryota > Metazoa > Chordata > Ceratodontiformes > Protopteridae > Protopterus > Protopterus annectens. The sequence goes on from NC_056747.1 coordinate 575,165,674, forward strand.
AATCAGCGAAAGAATGAATGAATAATTTTCCTTTAAGTGCCTTATTTTAATTTGTTTTGTGAAATTCTTTACAGTTTTCAGAATTTTACTTTTGGTCTTTACAAGAAGTACATGATGTTCTTCGTGTTTCACTGTTTTTCGTGTTTCACTGTTGCAGTCATTACATTTGGGTAATCTGCTGGCAGGTTGCCCTCAGTCGGCTTGAATAAAAGTCCTGGGTCTTGCGTTGGCTGCAGTCTCCTCTTCCATGACGTCAAGTTGTCAGGGGTATAAAACATGCAGCCGATGCCATTTTATTCAGTCTTTCTTGCCGCACTGTGCCCGAAGCAGAAGCAGTTCGCAAGTGCCGGTCGGCAGACTCCTGAAATTTTCACATTAGAGTTTCAGAACCGAAGTCCTCAACTAAAGCCAAGTACCCCGTTGGGGAAACTTTTTCTTGCTCCTTACTGATGTCAGTAAAAGATGCTAATTGCATTACTTGTGGGAAGCAAATACCTCATAAGGATTTTCATTTGTACTGTATTCCTTGCTTAGGCCCAGATCATATCGTGCCTTGCTGTCGGTTTTATGCTAGATTTAACCAACGCACTATTAAGCGTCTGTATATTTTTGCTTCAAAATATTTTGGATCCAGATTTAATTATACTGAAATGTCGTCTGTTAGCAATCAGACTACCAGAGTTCACAAAAAACGCAAAGAAAAAGAGACTGTCTAGGTCCAAAACCGACGAAGCTTCTCCTAAGCCAGTCACCGGTACTCAATGAGGTGCTTTCTCAGCCCTTGATACCCGCTACTTTTGAGTCGCATGCCTCTACCGAGACCCATGCGGAGTATGACACGAGATTCTCAGAGTATTGAACCTGTGGATGTCTCTCCCTTGAATGGGTCCGGAGCCACTGAGCAGGCACCAGCTTCTGAGGGTGTTTTCAGGTCGCAACATTTTTATATAAAACCGACACCAGCTTTAAAAACAAGATCAAAAACATCTTCTAAGTGTAAAAAAACGACGCATGAGCCACATGCTCTGGCCCCTATGCCTAAAAAACAGATTATCAAAATGGCTGAGGACTTAATTACCTTGATCAGGGGTTCCCAACCCCAACCCCCCCCCCCTCTTGCTAAGAGGCCTAGGCAAGACACTGATTATGAATCTTCAGATCAGGTTTCCATTTCTTCTTATTCCTCTTCTGATCAGGAATTTTCTATACCACCCTGTGAGGATTCAGATGCAGAAGAATCCGTTCCATCTGCATCTTCTCCTGGGGATTATTCTTTTGGAGAAACCTTGCATACTTTAAGGGAACATTTTCATTGGAGAGTCAGGATTTCTCTGAATCAAAAAAGAGGCTTAGGGATTTCCATCTTCCACAACATAGGCCTTTGGCTATATCTCCTGTATTAGACATTGTTGATGATGTGTTTTCTGAGTCAATCATGGCTCCTGATTCCCTACCTCTGGCTCCTAGTAAGCCAGGCAGATATTACAGGAAGGGTTCCTGACTCCCACAAATTTCTATTCAAAAATCCTGCTGCTGACCCTGACATTATCTCACAGGGTCCCAAAGGTGTAAAGGCCTCTACAGCCAAAAATCCTACCCCGCCAGGCAGATATTACAGGAAGGGTTCCTGACTCCCACAAATTTCTATTCAAAAATCCTGCTGCTGATCCTGACATTATCTCACAGGGTCCCAAAGGTGTAAAGGCCCCTACAGCCAAAAATCCTACCCCGTCTGATAGAGATTCCAGGGCGCTGGATAGATGGGGAAAGAAGGTTTATACGTCTGCAACCTTGGCAATTGGGGAATTAAACTGCCAGTTTCATATGCTTGAATAACAGCATTACAGGAATTATTGCATGCAGCAGAACAGGTTGGAAAGCATACTTTGCAATGTGGTTTTGATTCCTTGGAGGCCTCTTGCAGGGTCACAGTTACTGGATCTGTGATTAGAAGGCATGCCTGGCTCAAGGAGCAAAATCTGCCTGATCATGTTGAACACATTCCTGGACATTCCAAAATTCAAAATGCTGACTTTACAACAGCTACATCCTGTGCTGGGCAGGAACACTTGGATAGTGACTCTAAGTTTAAAAGAGGCGTACCTGCATATCCCAATAAGGGAATTGTGCAGAAGATACCTCCGCTTCAAGGCAGGTTTTGTGCATTACCAATTCTGTGCACTGCCCTTTGTAAAGACCCTGGGCGCAGTAGATAAGCCAAAGTGCCTGGCACCAGTAATTGCATTTTGCAGGCAAAGAAGCATACAAATTTATCCTTACCTGGATGACTGTCTCATTCAAGCAGAGAACAGACATTCTTCTTCAACATCTGGCGTTTGTAAAAAGGCTTCTAACTTGCCTAGGGTACACAGTAAACGAAAAGAAATCACAAATGGTACCCTCTCAAATAATTACATTCCTGGGTGCAAGCTTAAATACAGCTGCCCAGATGGCTTGCCTAATGCCAGACAAAGGCAATTGACAACATACTTCAAACAGATGGCAACAAAAACCCAGTTATCTGCAAGACAAATTCTGCAGGCTTTGGAGTTCATTGCATCCTGCATTCTACTAATTCCATATGCTAGACTGCATATGAGTAAATTTCAATGGTACCTAAAAAGTTTATGGAGTCAACATTATCCAGTCTGGAAACAATGACCCCTCTCATTCCCTGCCTACAGCAGGAGTTTCTTTGGTGGGCAGAGACATGGCACCAAAACAAGGGACTGTCATTCACTCTAGCCCCTGCCACCCAAACCCTAACTACAGATGCATCAGACTATGCTTGGGGGGCCCACCTGGCAGGGAAATGCATTCAGGGCATATGAAGCCCAAAACAAATGCATCTGCATATCAACCAGAAAGAGATGTTATCTGTTCAGAATGCTCTGACAGCCTTCAAGGACTTACTTTATCCAGGACAACTACTGGTAAAGACGGACAACACCACGGTTATGTGGCACATAAATAAGCAGGGGGGTACACATTCCTACCCCTTTGCAGACTAGCCATGGCATTGTGGAACACAGCCTTGACTTACCAGGTACATCTTCAAGTTCAATTCCTGCCAGGAAAACAAAATACTCTGGCAGGCGACCTAAGCAGAAATCTTATGGACCTGCACAAGTGGAAACTGGATCCACATATCTTCAGCATGGTAACACAGAAATGTTGGAGTCCAGACAGATATATTTGCCTCTCCCCAAAATTATGAACTGGACAAATTCTGCACAAGGACTTATCACAGACAAACATGGAAAGTGGATGCCCTATCTTTCAGTTGGAAATCGGTCTATGCCTTTCCCCCTCTGCCTCTTCTCTCCAAGGTCTTACTAAAGGTCAGACAGGAAAAAACATAAATGATCCTAATTGCTCCGGACTGGCCTCGCCAGCACTGATACCCAATTCTAAGGAATATGTCTCCTTGGTACTTGCCTCAAATACCTCATCTACTGCCTCAGCAGAACAATCAAATTCTGCACACTCTGCTCCAAACTCTGAGCCTTGCAGCATGGCTGATCATTTAATTATTCAAATACCTCTCAGTAAATCTGTGATGGAAGCCAGACGACCTAGTACTGGAAAATCTTATGCTGATAAATGGAAGAGATTCTGTGCTTGGAACCAAGCACAAGGAATGGACACAGCAAAACCAAATATCCCTCAGATTTTACAATACTTGACAAGGGCCTATCTTTTTCTTCAATAAAAATCCTTGCCTCTGCCATCTCGGCTCATTACAACACGGAGCCTCCCATCTTTTCTCATCCTCTGCTAAAACAGTATTTTAGAAGGGCCAAAAATTTAAGGCCTCCCAGAAGATCACCTTTTCCTGCATGGGACCTCAATTTTGTGCTGGAAAAACTCACCCTGCCTCCTTTTGAACCAGCAGCTACTGCGGATATAAAATTTTTATCTTGGAAAACGGCTTTCCTTTTCGCAATCACTTCAGCAAGAAAGGTTTCAAAACTTTAGCTCTCATGGCTGTGGAGCCTTTATTACATTTTACCCGGACAGGGTGTCCCTCAGGACCAAACCTTCCTTTATGCCTAAGGTGGTATCCAGTGTGGCTCTTAACCAAACTATTCACCTGCCAACATTTTACCCAAATCCGCAGAACAAGGGGGAGCGGATTCTGCATTCATTGGACGTACACAGACAACTAAGATTCTACTTAAACAGGACCAAATCTCTAAGAAAGTCTGAGCAACTACTGGTGGCATTTGCTTCAGGATCAGAGGGGAAGGCTATATCAAAGCAGACTATTTCTAAGTGGATAAGCCACTGCATTCGTTTTTTCTACTTGCACCATGGTAAACCTGTGCCCAAGGGAATCAGGTCACATTCCACTAGGGCTGCCTCTACCTCAGCAGCCTTTCTCAGAGGAGCTCCAACCAAAGACTTTCTAGAAGCTGCTACTTGAAGCTCTGATCATACCTTCACAAAGCATTATCATTTGCCTCTCTTCTCCAAATCTATGGCGGGCTTTGCCACTGCAGATATCCTTCAAGAATGCAACTGCAGTCCTTACATATGGGTTGTCCTGCCTCAGGCAGCCCTCGGTCGGCCGGATTCCAAAGTCTGGCGTTGGCTGATGTCGCCTCCTCCTCGACGTCAGAGTGGCTGGGGTATAAAAGCATCAGCCGACGCCATCTTCCTCAGTCTTTCTTGCCGCGCAGTGCCTGAACAAGAAGCAGTTCGCAAGTGCCGGTCGGTCAGCTCCTGTGTTTTCAGTATCCGAAGTCATCAAAAAGCTAAGTACCCCATTGGGGAACCTTTTCTTGCCTCAGCCGATGTTAGATAAAACTGCAAAAGTTAATAACTGTTTGTCTTGTGGCAAACAAATACCTCATAAGGACTTTCATTCTTACTGCCTAACCTGCCTTGGCCCAGACCACGACGTCTCGGCCTGTGCTGCCTCTGCTTGCTTCAACAAGCGCACACTCGGGCGCCGGGCAGAATTTGCTGAAGACTTTTTTGGCGATAAATACTCTATCATGCCGTCAGAACAACCGACGACACATTTCCAAAAAACAGAAGGACCAGGGCCAACATTCTCGGCCTGCGACTTCCACCGACAGCACGCCAAAACCTACCGCGAGTGCATCGGTCTCTTCTGAGGCGGTTATTCCACCGCTCCAGACCGACAACACCGCTTTACCGTTATCTTCGGCCCCAGAGCCTACGCCGGTGCCGGTTGTTGATTTTCCCCCAGAAGCTGAAGCCCAAGATTTGCCCGAGACCATACCGGTGGACAAAGTTACTCCAGCACGTGGAGCAGCTAGGCCTCCGGCGTCCATGTCAATCAAGGCCTACACCCGTGCTAAGGCTGCCAGCCAGTCTTAAGTCTCACCCTCCTAAAACTTTCTCAGGGTCCCACTACTGATAAACAGATCATGACTTTAGCTGCAGATCTAATTTCCTTAATCAGAGGTTCCCAGGCTCATCCTGACAGAGGTTCTCAGCCGCCCTCAGACAAAAGGCCCAGGGTTGAACAGACAGACACCCTTTCTTCAGATGAGGCCTCCGGTGACTCTGATCACTCGGATACCCAGGAAGAGTCCTTCCAGGCCTACGAGGATTCTGATGTGGAGGGATCTTTTCCTTCTGCCTCCCCTCCCGAGGATATTTCTTTTGAGGAAATTCTCCACTCCGAGAGAGCATTTTCAGTGGCAGGGCCAGGAATTCTCTGACTCCAGGAAAAGGCTTCGTACCTTCCTTAAGCTTCCCCAGCACAGGCCTTTAGCTATCCCTCCAGTGTTAGATGTATTGGATGATGTGTACTCAGATTCGAGTGCTTCTCCAGATTCTCTCCCTCCTGCTCCTGTTAAGCCAGACAGATACTACAGGGTTCCTGAAACTCATAAACATCTTTTTAAGGCCCATTCTGTTGATCTAGAAACTATTTCCCAGGGGCCCAAAGGAGTAGCCACCTCCACGGCCAAAAATCCTTTGCCCGCAGACAGGGAATCTAGGGCCCTGGAGAGGTGGGGCAAAAAAGTTTATACCTCAACCACGCTGGCCATGAGGGCCCTAAACTGCCTTTTTCATATGTTTCAGTATCAGGATTTCTTGATGGATGATTTGCAGAAAAATTTAGCCTCTCCTGAGCCTTTATACTTCAACCACACTGGCCATGAGGGCCCTAAACTGCCTTTTTCATATGTTTCAGTATCGGGATTTCTTGATGGATGATTTGCAGAAAAAGTTAGCCTCTCCTGAGCCTTTAGATAGGAAGGCCTTGCAGGATTTGGTTCATAATACACAGCAGGTTAGCAATCATTTTCTTCAGTTTGGTTATGATGCATTGGAAGCTTCATGTAGGGCAGCTATGACAGGGGCCGTCATACATAGACATGCATGGTTGAAAGAACCGGCATTGCCAGATCATGTTAAAGTAAAGCTTCTAGATGCACCTCTGGAAAAGCACAAGCTATTTGGTGCTAATGCTCAGGATGTGTTGAAATCAATTGAGGAGAAGGCTAAATCAGTGCAGACGGTCAAAGATTTCCTCCAGGATCAGCAGGAATTGGCCTTCAAAGAATTGGTCCTTTCCAGACTCTGACAAGTTTCAAAGGGGAAAGAACAGGCGTGCCCGAGGGAGAGGGCAATACCAAGGCTCCTACAGGGGACGCCAGTGGCAACCAACTAATCAGAGAAGTGGAGCAGGGACTTCCACTACTACCCAGGGACAATCACAATGACTTGACTTTGACACCGCTGACCAAGGCTCAAAGAGAAGCACCTTTAGGCAGAAAATTATCCTTATTTTCAAAAAATTGGCACATTTTAACAAGGGACAAATGGATTCTGGACATAATAGACCAAGGCTACAGGTTCCACTTCCATACTTTACCAACAAGACAAGGCATGCCAAACCTGCCACAAAATCAGAGGGCAGAGGCATTCGTACAAGTTTCAAAGCTGTTACAAATCAAAGCGATAGAAAAGGTTCCTCAGGAACAAGGCCAGGGATTCTACTCAAGACTGTTCCTTGTTCCAAGAAAAGAAAATCAATGGAGACCTATACTGGACTTGTCCGCTCTAAACACTTTTCTCATTGTACCAAAATTCAAAATGCTGACGCTACAGCAACTCCTTCCCATGCTGGGCAAGGGGTCTTGGCTGGTTACTCTGGACCTCAAGGAGGCATACCTGCATCTCCCAATCAGACCCAGTTGCAGAAGATACCTCAGATTTCTTGCAGGGTCAGAGCGTTATCATTTCTCAGCATTGCCCATTGGCTTATCTACTGCGCCCAGAGTGTTCACAAAATGCCTGGCATCAGTAATTGCACACTGCAGACTCCAGGGGATACAAATATACCCTTAACCTGGACGACTGCCTTATACAAGCAGACAGCAAGCAAGCCTTGTCAAAAAACTTGAATTGTCATTCACTTACTACAGGCTCTGGGATACACAGTCAACATTCAAAAATCAAGAATACTGCCATCCCAACAAATAATTTTTCTAGGAGCCAAACTAGACACAAAATCTCAAATGGCTTACCTCACAGAAGAGAAGCAAGAACAATTACCAGATTACTTCAAAGCTCACCCACATGACTGCAAGGAAAATCCTGCAGGCCCTGGGTTACATGGCATCTTGCATTCTATTGATTCCACTGGCAAGACTACACATGAGAACTGCAATGGTACCTAAAACGTTTATGGTCTCGACACAGCCACAACTTAGAAGAAATTATCCCACTCATCCCATGTCTACAGAGGGAATTTTTGTGGTGGGCCCAAGCAAGCCAGTTAAAGGTATGCCTTTCGACAAATCTCAGACAAGCCAAACCATTACAACAGACACCTCAGACCATGGATGGGGGGCGCACATGGAGGGCAGATGCATTCAAGGGCAATGGACCCCACGGGAAGTGCATCTACACATCAATCAAAAAGAGATGTTAGCAGTAATTCATGCAATCGAGGCCTTCAGAAAATCTCTTCAACACGGTCAACTGCTAATAAAGACGGACAACACCACTGTCATGTGGTATATAAACAAGCAGGGAGGTACTCATTCTTACCCCCTCTGCAGACTAACAATGACTGTTTGGGAAAAATCCCTGAAACGGAACATACAGCTGCAATCCCAGTTTGTTCTGGGCAAGGACAATGTTCTGGCGGACAGTCTAAGCAGAAACATCCTGGACCCACACGAATGGATGCTGCATCCAGACATTTTTGCACAAATAACTCTGGCATGGGGGAGGCCGGACATAGATCTCTTTGCCTCACACCTCAATCATCATCTGAAAAAGTTCTGCTCGAGGACTCACCATCCACAAGCCTGGAGAATGGATGCTCTCTCCTTCAGCTGGAGCTCTCTAACAATCTATGCATTCCCACCTCTACCATTAATGACAAAGGTGCTTCTGAAGATCAAAGCAGATCAACCGAAAGGCATCTTAATAGCTCCAGATTGGCCAAGACAGCACTTGTATCCATTACTAAGGAGCATATCCTGCACCAAGCTGTGGCCCCTGCCTCAATGGCCTCTACTTTTGACCCAGTACAATTACAGGACGGTTCATCCCAACCTGCAAACACTGCAGCTAACAGCTTGGAGGGTTCCATGAATTCTCCCCATATGTCTCTCTCCAAGGAAGTTCAACAGATCTTATTGGACGCACGCAGACCTTCCACCAGGAAGACCTATTCAGCTAAATGGAAGAGATTCAACATCTGGAATACCAACAAGGGTCAGGATGCATCAGTTTTAAGCATCCCACAGATACTAGAATACTTGGCAGAAATGCTGCATAACGGACTTTCCTATTCTTCCATAAAAATACACGCTTCAGCAATTTCAGCAAAGTACAACACTGATCCACCTGTGTTTTCACATCCTTTGCTAAGACAATTTCTAAGAGGGATAAGGAATATCAAACCTCCCAGAAAACCACCAGTGCCTGCATGGGACCTCAACTTCGTGTTGGAAAAATTAACTCTTCCACCTTTTGAGCCAGCAGCATCTTCAGAATTGCAATTTCTTTCCTGGAAAACAGTTTTCCTGTTGGCAATTACCTCAGCAAGAAGAGTTTCGGAGATACAAGCCCTCATGGCAGTACCTCCATTTCTCATTTTTCATCAGGACAGAGTTTCTTTAAGAACCAATCCCTCTTTTATGCCAAAAGTGATATCCAGGGTGTCTCTAAATCGAGCAATTCACCTGCCTACCTTCTTCCCCAATCCTCAAAATAAAGGGGAAAAGTTGCTACACACTTTGGACATACACAGACAACTACGCTACTACTTGGACAGAACAAAGGCCAACAAAGTCTGACCAGCTATTTGTAGCATACGCTGCTGGGGTGCAAGGAAAGGCAATTTCCAAACAATTTCAAAATGGATTGGTCATTGCATCAGATTCTATTATTCCTTCCATGGAAAGGGTGTGCCAGCCAATATTAGGCCACACTCCACCAGAGCTACAGCCATCTCCACAGCCTTTCTAAGAGGGCTGGCTACAAAGTACCTTCTAGAAGCTGCTACATGGAGCTCCGTGCATACATTTTCCAAGCACTACAACCTGCCTTTATATTCCAGATCCCGAGCAGGCTTTGCTTCGGCAGTCCTGCAGGGCATTTTAGCTACACCATCCCTATCTTAGAGCCTACCACCCCCAGCTTGGCTATGGTATTCAACCCATATGTAAGGACTGCAGTTGCATTCTTGAAGGACATAGTACAGTTTTGTACCTACCATAAATGTAGATGTCCGATAGATATGCAACTGCAGTCAGGTTTTCCCTCCCTCCCTCCTACCCCTCTGTATTTTGGGTCCACTTCCCTCCTTTTATAATTAGCTGGGGATATCTGTTATGGTGTATGTCTGGAATTCTTTATCCAGTTCTAAATTTAGCCTTCCTTGGAGGGCACCTGGCATCTGGGGCAAGAAACACTGAGGAAAATGGCATCGGCTGATGCTTTTATACCCCAGCCGCTCTGTCGGGGAGGAGGTGACATCAGCTGACGCCGGACCCAGATTTTGGAATCCGGCCGACCGAGGGCTGCCTGAGGCAGGACAAACCCATATGTAAGGACTGCAGTTGCATATCTATCGGACATCTACATTTATGGTAGGTACAAAACTGTACTTTCTGCAAGGCCTTATAGCTGCTCCTGTTGCTATTTCGTTCCAACCTCCCATCTATAGCTTTGGGATTCTACCCAAATGTAAAGACTGCAACAGTGAAACACGAAGAGCATAGTACAGTTGTGTACACTTAACATAAATGTAGATGTTCGAGTGTATTCACTGTTGCAGTCCGGGTTACCCACCCACCTTCCACCTTTTTCTATAATTTCTCTTTCCTTCACAGTATTCTAAAGCCTTTCTGGTGTATTTGCTTTTAGATAAAGGTAAAGTTTATGTTGCTAAAAGTACATATGTTCTTCATCTCACATTGCTGCAGTCCTTACACTTGGGTAGTCCGCTGTCCTCGGTCGGCCCGAATATCAAAGTATAAGGCTGACGTCGGTCAAGGCGCATTTGACTGACATCAGGATGTCAGGGTACAAATGCGCATGACCGACGCCATATCCTCAGTCTTTTTTGCCGCATGGTCCGATGCAGAAGCAGCATTGCAAGTGCCGGTTGGCGTTCTGAGATTTTTCGATTTCGAAGTTTCAGACCGAGTTCAAAGTTGGCTAAGTACCCCGTTGGGGAATATTTTAGTTTTTTTTTTCTTGCCTCAGTCATTTACCGGATGTCAGAAAAAGTTAATAATTGCATTTCTTGTGGGAAACAGATACCGCATAGAGATTATCATTCTTTGTGTATTCCTTGCTTAGGGCCTGAGCACGACGTTGTTGGCTGTCGCTCTTGTGCTAGATTTAATAAACGCACTATTAAGAGAAGGTTGGATTGTGCAAGGTTAGTCTTTGGGAAGCGGTGCAATTATAAAATGCCGTCGGATGCTCCGACGCCCGCTTCTTCGAAGAAGCGCAAGGACAAAGCAGTTAAGCCTAGGCTAGAAGAACAGTCTGTACCGGACGCCGGTTCTTTAGAGGTGTTGGTGGAGCCGGTGGCTCCACCGGAGGTTTCTTTGTGTTCCCAGGGTGAGACTTTATTATTGCAAGATGTGGCCTCTCAGGAGGCAAGTCAGGCTGAGGGGGCTTCTCAGGTTACTATACTCCCCTCCCTTCCCAGGGTGGCTAGGCCCTCTCCTTCTGTTTCAAAGGCTTCTCCCAGGGGCAGGCCAGGTTTGGCTTCAGTTGGTGTTACCCCTAGCTCTTCAGGAGCTGTGCCCAAGAAGCATATGCTTAAAATGGCAGAAGATTTGATTACTTTGATTAGGGGCTCTATGCCCCCTCCGGATAAGAGACCTAGGATGGAGCCTGAGCTGGGGGTTTTGAGCAGGCTTCAGATGTTTCAGAGTCTTCGGCTGAAGACTTGCAGGAGTACTCTCCTTATTCTGATTCTGATGTGGATGATTCTACTCCTTCTGCTTCTCCTCCTGAGGATTTTTCTTTTTCAGAAACTCTTCATTCCATGAGGGAGCATTTTAAGTGGGAAGGTCAGGACTTCTCTGATTCCAGGAAAAGGCTTAGGGAATTTTTGTTTTACCCCAGCATAGGCCTTTGGCTATACCTCCTGTTTTGGATGTAGTGGAAGATGTTTTTCAGAGGCTTCTCTTAATCCTGATTCTTTGCCTCCTGCTCCTGTTAAGCCGGATAGGTATTACAGGGTGCCTGAAGCTCATAAGTATCTTTTCAAGAGTCCTAGGGCAGACCCAGAAACTGTTAGCCAGGGGCCTAAAGGTGTTAAGGCTTCTGTTGTAAAGAATCCGGTTCCTGCAGACAAAGAGGCTAGGGCCTTGGATAGATGGGGAAAGAAAGTTTATACTTCTTCCACTCTTGCTATGAGGGCTTTGAATTGCCAGTTTCACATGTTGAAATACCAAAACTATCTCCTTTCACAATTGAAGTCTAAGGTTGATGCTCTGGCAGTAGGTATTGATTGTAAAGAGTTGCAGGATTTGGTACATGTTTCTGAACAGGTGGGTAAGCATTCTTTGCAATGTGGTTTTGCTGCTGTACAGGTCTCGTCTAGGGTGGCTGCCACTGGGTCAGTTCTTCGCAGGCACGCCTGGCTAAGGGATCAAAATTTGTCTGAACATGTTAAAACAAGGATTTTAGATGCTCCTTTACAATCTGACGTGTTGTTTGGTCCTCCTGTTGAGGCAGTTTTAAAGAAAATGGAAGACAAGGCTAAGTCTATGCAGACTGTTAAAGATTTTTTGCAGGTCCAGCCTCCAAAGTTTAGTAGAAATTGGCCTACTAAGGGGTGGACGTATCCTTCTTATGATTCCCAGTCTAGGGGTAGATCTAGACGTGGTAGGGGCAGAGCTCAGGGCTCTTTCAGGCCTAGAACAGGGAGTTCTCCTGCACAGTCTTGGTGAGGGCAGGGGTCAGTCCTTTCGTAAACAGACCCAATGACCTACCTTTTCAGCTGCCAGAGCCTTCTCGTCTGGCAGCACCTTTGGGAGGAAGGTTGGCACTTTTCACAGAAAATTGGAGTTTAATTACCCAAGACAGATGGGTGTTGGATATCATACATCACGGCTACAGGTTTTATTTCCATACCTTGCCTCCTTTCAAAGGCATGCCAGACGTTCCTCCTCAACAAAGAATAGAGGCTCACAAGCAAGTTTCTCTGTTACTCCAAATAGGGGCCATACAGCCGGTCCCTATGCCAGAAGTGGGCCTAGGATTTTATTCTCGCCTGTTCTAGTACCAAAGAAGGGGAACACGTGGAGACCAATTTTGGATTTATCTACCCTCAACACTTATCTGGACATTCCCAAGTTCAAAATGTTGACGTTACAGCAGCTTTTACCTCTGCTGGGCAAAGATCATTGGATGGTAACTTTGGATCTCAAGGAGGCTTACCTTCATGTTCCTATCAGACTAAGTTGCAGGAAGTATCTGCGTTTTTGAGCTGGGACTTCTCACTATCAGTTCTCTGCATTGCCCTTTGGCTTATCTACTGCGCCCAGAGTATTCACGAAAGTTCTGGCTCCAGTGATAGCTTTCTTCAGGCTAAAAGGAATACAGATTTATCCTTATTTGGACGACTGCCTGATTCTGGCTCAAGGAAGGGAAAAGCTTCTTCATCGTTTGGAATATGTGATAGCAGTGCTAAGATGCCTGGGGTATTCTGTGAACGAAATAAAGTCCAGTCTAGTACCCTCTCAGGACATGTGCTTTCTGGGTGTGAGACTGAATACAGCATCCCAGATGGCCTTTTTAACCCCGGACAAACAAAAGAGTCTATCCCTTTGCTTCCATCAGCTATCTCATCAGTCCGGGCTGACTGCAAGGACAGTCCTTCAAGCCTTAGGGTTCATGGCATCTTGTATTCTGGTGCTTCCCAATGCCAAACTGCATATGAGGAAGCTGCAATGGTATCTCAAAAATGTATGGACACAGCACTGCCAGGATCTAGACACTGTCATTCAAATAATACCTTGCATTCAAAAGGAATTTTTGTGGTGGGCTCAGCAATGTCACCTAAACAAGGGACTCTCTGTGACCCGGCCAGCGAGTCAGATTTTAACGACAGATGCCTCAGACAAAGCTTGGGGAGCTCATCTAAATGGAAAGTGGATACAAGACAAGTGGCCTGCCAGACTACAACATCTACATATCAACCTGAAGGAGATGTTAGCAGTCCAGTTTGCATTAATAGCTTTCAAGGATTTACTTCTTCCAGGGCAGGTGTTGATTCTAACAGACAACACAACTGTCATGTGGTACATCAACAAGCAAGGGGGAACGCATTCTTATCCTCTATGCAGGCAAGCAATGATTTTGTGGGAGACTGCTCTCAGTTTACAGCTCAATCTTCAGGCAAGGTTTCTGCCAGGAGCAGAGAACTCCTTAGCAGATGTGTTGAGCAGACTAATTATGGATCCCCACGAGTGGAAATTGGATCCTCATGTATTTCAGAAATTGACAGTGTCATGGGGAACTCCAGACATAGATCTGTTCTTCTCCACTAAACCATCAGCTGCCAAAGTTTTGCACAAAAGGTTTCATCCCACAGCTTGGAAAGTGGATGCTCTTTCTTTCAATTGGAGCAATCTTCATGTGTATGCCTTTCCTCCTCTGCCTCTCCTCCCAAAGGTACTTCTAAAGGTCAGACAGGACAAGCCAAGGATGATTTTAATAGCTCCAGATTGGCCTCGACAGCACTGGTACCCATTACTGAGAAGTCTGGCAGGAAGCCTCCATGGCCTTTGCCTTGATTCCACACCTGTTGTCACAGGAGGACAGCCATTTGCTGAATGTCAAACTTCACTCTCTTCACCTAACAGCCTGGCATATTCTGTTTTGAACCATAGAGGGTCTCAACTTCCACAACAAGTTTTGAATGTGATTTTGGAAGCTAGAAGGCCTAGTACAAGGAAAGTGTACGCAGATAAATGGAAGAGATTTTTATTTTGGTGTGCAGCAAAAGATTTTGATGTTTCTGAGCCTAATTTGAGTGTGGCTCTTCAATATCTTACTGAGTTACTGGACAAAGGTTTGTCTTTCTCTTCTATTAAGGTTCATGCTGCAGCAATTTCGGCTCACTATGATTGTGTCCCACCATTGTTTTCTCATCCTTTGTTCAAGCAATTTCTTAGAGGGGCAAAGAATATAAGAACCCCGAAGAGCTCCTACTCCTGCTTGGGATCTCAATTTTGTGTTGGAGAAACTCACTCTACAACCTTTTGAGCCTGCAGCTACTTCTGAGTTGAAATATTTATCATGGAAGACTGCTTTTGTTGGCAATTACCTCTGCAAGAAGGGTTTCTGAATTGCAGGCCCTTATGGCGGTTGAGCCTTTCTTGATTTTCCATAAGGATAGGGTATCATTACGTACTAATCCTTCCTTTATGCCTAAGGTGGTTTCTAGTGTGGCTTTAAACCAAACTATTCATTTGCCTACTTTTTATGCAAATCCCCAAAATAAAGGGGAAAAAATTTTGCACACTTTAGATGTACACAGGCAGTTGCGTTATTATTTGGACAGAACTAAAGGATTCAGGCAGTCTCAGCAGTTGTTTGTTTCTTTTGCTTTGAGTTCTCAGGGCAAGCCTGTGTCAAAACAAACTATTTCTAAGTGGATTGGGTTTTGCATTGCTTTCTGTTATTCCCATCATGGCAAGGAGGTTCCAGCTGGGATTAGGCCTCATTCCACTAGGGCTACTGCCACTTCAACAGCTTTTTGAGGGAGTGGCAACCAAGGATATTTTGGAGGCAGCTACTTGGAGTTCAGTGCATACTTTCTCTAGGCATTATCACCTGCCACTTTACTCTAAATCCAGGGCTGGTTTTGCCACTGCTGTTTTGCAGGGCATTTTGGCAGCTCCTGCTTCCTTGTAGTTAGCCATCCTCCCTTACCTCTGCTTTGGGATTCTACCCAAGTGTAAGGACTGCAGCAATGTGAGATGAAGAACATAGTACAGTTTTGTACCTACCATAAATGTAGATGTTCGAAGATCCACATTGCTGCAGTCAACCCTCCCTCCTTCCCTGTGCAGTTAGAGGTGGTTGTGTGGGTTGGGTTGTACATATTGTGTATATTGTATATATTGTGCATATAGTTAGTGCAAGGGTGGTTGGTTGGTTGTTTGCTGTCTTTTGGTTTTGACCTTTCTTTTTAATCTGGGGCAAGAAAAGACTGAGGATATGGCGTCGGTCATGCGCATTTGTACCCTGACGTCCTGATGTCAGTCAAATGCGCCTTGACCGACGTCAGCCTTATACTTTGATATTCGGGCCGACCGAGGACAGCGGACTACCCAAGTGTAAGGACTGCAGCAATGTGGATCTTCGAACATCTACATTTATGGTAGGTACAAAACTGTACTTTTCATATATTGCTGTTTATATATATATATATATATATATATATATATATATATATATATATATATAATTTTTTTTTTTTTTTTTGGGGGGGGGGGGCACCTGACATCTGGGGCAAGAAAAACTGAATAAAATGGCGTTGGCTGCATGTTTTATATACCTGACGGCCTGATGTCGTGGAAGGAGACTGCAACCACTGCAGGACCCAAGACTTTGTTATTCAGGCCGACTGAGGGCAACCTGCCAGCAGATCACCCAAATGCAATGACTGCAACAGTGAATACACTTGAACATCTACATTTATGGTAAGTGTACACAACTGTACTTTTTTCATTATATATTTCCTATTTATTTTAATCAAAGTTGGATATTGCGTAAAATTGTAATGTTTTGATTAAATTGCCTTACTGCTTGCGTATTACTGTGCAATTAACTGAAGCCCTATTGTAAAGGCCTTGTTCGTTAAAGGCTTTCCAGTGAAATAAAAAAATAATGAAACCGATCAATTGCCCTTTGCGAACTACATTACTGGGGCTTTGTTTTTGCATTTGAAGACATGCAGGTTACATGTTACTGCTTTTGAGCAAGTTGTTGGAATTTTTCTATCATTCGGTGACTGCTATTTATGGTTCCTTGAGTGTCCGATCTGCTGTTGGACTCTCTGTAATTAAAGGTGGCTGTTGTACCAGAAATATTTGTTCATTGTAGCCATAATAAATTGTTTGTTTATTGACAGAAATTCAAGACATCAAGGCCCCAAGCCCGTCCTTGAGCAGACAAACTAGTATTGAGACTGATGAGGTATCCAAGGATTTTGTGGAGTTTCTCAAAACGTACCATAAAGTTGGGCAGTTTATCTTCAAACAGTGCAGATTATATATTGAAGATGTACATCTTAAAAAGGTAGATGATTTATTTGATTTATGCGAGGAAAATTTTTTTTTTGTTAGTTTTCCAGCTAAAGCATACGTTAGTAGTAATGGTGCTAAAATAAATTTTGAGTGACATTGATATCTGTAATCTGCAATTGGCTTGGGCTTTTCCACGTGCTGTATAGCTGCATTCTTGACTTTGTTTTTAAGTATTTTGATAGCCTTCAAATCAAAAGTCTAGGCTATTTCATATGGTTAAAATGTACATGTTTTATCTAATGCAAGTGTGTCAAACTGAAAAGCCTTTTCACAGAAGGATGGCATCTGCTTGCATTATTAGTAACTTGGATGTCTAAGGGTCATTAGTAGAGAGGATTTAGTGGTGGTAGGTCATCTCTCTCTGGCAATTTGTGTACCTACTTCCTTAAATATGCCTGAGTACCAACAACCTTCTATTAATTCTAGGGTGTGGACATGCGTCTGCAGTAAGATATGTTGGTACAGGAATGAGCTTACCCCTCCATTTCTCCTGGAAAAGGGCATTACTTTAAGTAGATGGGTGTTGTAAAGCTGCTATACATTTGCTGTAGTACTTGAATGTTCTGCAAAGAAATAAGGAAAGAATGGGAGCCACTTGCATATTTCAGAAAAACAGTATTTGAGGTTACTAGTAATGTAGTTCTCCAGGGGAAGGAAAAAAGGTTGATGAAGGCTGTAGCCTCCTATCTACATAAAGGAGAAAACTACTGATATCTTGCTTGTCATAGTGAGACCCTAACACTCCAACTGCATCCAAGGAAAGTGTGATTTTATGATTTAATTTATGAAAAGAAAACCCACTGGAGCCGCTACAAAAGGTTAAACCTTTATTTAAAACCCAGATAAGCACTTTCTGATCTGATAAAGAGTTAATGTTTGAAAGCACTTATCTGTGTTTTAAATAAAGCTTTAACCAGTTGTGGTGGCTCCAGTGGGTTTTCTTTTCATCATTTGTTATATTTTACCACTGTGGACTTTTACTTCTTCCTTGGCTGCTGTGGATTTTTATTGCTGTATGATTTAATTTAGTAAGAGGTTGCATTTGTTGTTGTTGGACTTCAGTAACTGATGTATACATGCAGTGCATATGTTCTTTGTGTTTCACTGTTGCAGTTATCGCTTGTGGGTTATCCCTGTTGGATAGCCCTCCGCCAGCCCGAATACCAGAGTAAAGCTTTCCCTCCTCTGTCAGCTGATCATCGTGTTTCACTGTTGCAGTCATTACACTTGGGTTATCCTGCTGGCAGGCTACCCGCAGTCGGCCTGAATTCCAAAGTCTTGGTCCGGCGTTGGTTGCTGTCGCCTCTTCCCTGACGTCAGTGTGCCAGGGGTATAAAAGATGCAGCCGGCGCCATTTTCTCCAGTCTTTCTTGCCGCTCAGTGCCCGAAGCAAAAGCAGTTCGCAAGTGCCGGTCAGCCGACTCCTGAGATTTTCAAAATTGAATTTCAGATCCGAAGTCTTCTATAAAGCTAAGTACCCCATTGGGGAAACATTTTTTTTTTCTTGCTCCAGACCGATGTCAGAAAAAGTTAACAATTGTATTTCTTGTGGGAAGCAAATACCTCCCAAGGATTTTTATTCTTGCTGTATTCCTTGCCTAGGCCCTGATCACGACATTGCTAGTTGTCCGTTTTGTGCTAGATTTAACCAACGCACTATTGAGCGTCGGTACGATTTTGCTTTTCATTACTTTGGCTGAAGGTTTAACTATATAATGCCATCGGAACAACCGATGACCGGAATTCATAAAAAGCGCAAGGGAAAAGAAAAGGACAGGCATCCGAGGTCCACAACCGACGAAGCCTCTTCTAGGCCACTTGCCGGTTCTCAGTGAGGTGCTTATGCAGCCCCTGACACCCGCTACCTCAGAGCCACAGGCTACCTCCGACTCCCATGTGGAGACTACTAGGCCTCTGAATACTCAAGGTATTGGGCCTTCAGTAACTAATCCCTCAGATGGGTCCGGAGCCGCTGAGCAGGCATTTGCTTCTGAGGGTGTTTTCAGACCTACACCGCTTTATATCAAGCCAACTTCAGCATCCAAGACAAAGGCTAAAACAGTTTTAAAGACAAGGAAACAAGTACAGCATTCTCTAGGATAGACTTCCATGCCTAAAAGCCAGATGCTCAAAATGGCCGAAGACCTAATTACTTTGATCAGGGGTTCCCATCCCCCTCCTGATAAGAGGCCTAGGCAAGACACTGAGTGATTCCTCTGATCAGGTTTCCATTTTCTCTGACTCCTCTTCAGAACAGGGATACTCTGTTCCTTCCTAAAGAGCAGGGATATTCTGTTCCTTCCTATGACAATTCTGATGCTGAAGAATCTATTCCTTAAGCTTTTCCTCATGAGGAATCTATTCCTTCAGCTTCTCCTCCTGAGCATTACTCATTTGGGGAAACCCTGCATACCATGAGGGAGCATTTCCACTGGGAGAGCCAAGATTATTCAGATTCTAAGAAAAGGCTCAGAGACTTTCTTCTTCTACCTCAGCACAGACCTCTGGCTATTCTACCTGTTCTAGACATTGTAGATTATGTATTTTCAGAGTCCGGCCTGTCTTCCCGACTCTTTACCTCCTGCACCTGTTAAGCCAGACAGATACTACAGGGTTCCAGATTCTCATAAATTTCTATATAAAAACCCTGCTGCTGACCCAGAAACTATTTCTCAGGGTCCCAAAGGGGGTCAAGGTTGCTACTGCAAAAAAAACCTGTACCCTCAGAGAGAGATTCTAGGGCACTGGACAGATGGGGGAAAAAGTTTACACTTCTGCTACATTGGCTGTAAGGGCTTTAAATTGTCAGTTTCATATGCTTAAATGTCAGCAGTACTTAATGTCTCTGTTAAAACAGAAAATGTTGACAAATTCCGAATGTTCTGAGAACAATGAATTGCAGGATTTATTGCATGCAGCTGAACATGTGGGAACACATACTTTGCAATGTGGTTATGATTCACTGGAGGCTTCTTGCAGGCCCGCTGTAACAGGCTCTGTTATTAGAGGGCATGCTTGGTTAAATGAACAGACTCTGCCTGATCATGTTAAAACAAAATTATTGGATGTTCCATTACAGCATGATACTTTGTTTGGTGTTAAGGCAGAAGTGGTGTTGATGAAAATGGAGGATAAAGCTAAATCTATGCAGACAGTGAAGGATTTCTTACAGGTACAGCCACCCAGATTTAGCAGGAACTGGCCTAAGAATTGGTCCTTTCCCATGTCAGACAGGCCACAAAGAGGAAGATACAGACGCCATAGAGGCAGCCAACAGCCCCAGGGCTCATACAGGCCCAAACAATGGGGTACTTCTACCTCCAAAAGCAGAGAAGACGAATCACAGCCATATAGGAAACAGTCTCAATGACTTCCCTCTGCCAATGCCAAGCATTTATCTTTTGGCAGCACCCTTAGGGGGAAAGCTAGCACTTTTTTCACAAAATTGGCACACTATCCCCCAGGAGAAATGGGTCTTGAATATAGTCTCTCAGGGCTACAGGTTCCACTTTCACATCCTTCCAAAGGCAAAAGGTATGCCAGACCTGCCACTCAATGGGCAGAGGCACAAAAACAAGTTTCATCTCTCATGGACATGAGAGCTATTCAGCCAGTGCCACTACAAGAGAAGGGACAAGGATTTTTACTCGAGACCTTTCTTAGTACCAAGAAAGGACAAAGCATGGAGACCAATTCTGGACCCGTCTATTCTAAATACTTTTCTGGACGTTTCAAAATGTTGACTCTGCAGCAGCTTCTGCCCATGCTGGGCAAGAAGGCTTGGCTTGTAACTTTGGACCTCGAAGAGGCATACTTGCTTGTCCCAATCGGACAATCTTGCAGAAGATATCTCATATTCATAGCTGGCTCAATGCACTACCAATTCTCTGCACTGCTCTTTGGCTTATCTACTGCGCCCAGGGTCTTCACAAAATGCCTGGCACCAGTAATTGCATTTTGCAGACAAAGAGGAATTCAAATATATCCCTACTTGGACGACTGCCTCATTCAAGTAGAGACCAAAGACATTCTACTAAAGCATCTGGCGTTTGTAAAAAGATTACTAATTTGTCTAGGGTACACAGTAAACGAAAAGAAATCAAAACTAGTACCTTCTCAAGAGATAATATTCCTGGGTGCAAGCTTAAATACTTAAATAGCTTAAATACAACTGCCCAGATGGCTTATCTTATGCCAGACAAAGGCAATTGACTTCTTACTTCGAAAGCATGCAACAAAGTCCCAGTTATCCGCAAGAAGAATTCTGCAGGCTCTGGGCTACATGGCCTCCTGCATTCTGCTAATTCCATATGCAAGACTGCATATGAGGAAACTACAATGGTATCTAAAAAGTGTTTGGACTCAACATTGCCACAGTCTGGAATCATTAATTTCACTCATTCCCTGCCGGCAATAGGAGTTTCGATGGTGGGCACAGGCCTGTCGCCAAAACAAGGGACAGCCATTCACTTTACCCACAGCCAGGCAAACACTAAAAGATACATCAGATTATGCCTGGGGGGCCCACATGGCAGGAAAATGTATTCAGGGCACATGGCCCCCAAGCCAAAGGCATCTTCACATCAATCAAAAAGAGATGCTAGCTGTACAAAATGCCCTGACAGCCTTCAAAGACCTACTTCATCCAGGACCGCTGCTGCTAAAGACGGACAACACCACAGTCATGTGGTACATAAACAAGCAGGGGGACACATATTCCTAGCCTCTCTGTAGGCAAGCCATGATTTTGTGGAACACAGCATTGACCTACCAAGTACACCTGCAGGCACAATTCCTGCCAGGAAAAACAAACGCTCTGGCAGACTAAGCAGAAATCTCATGGATCCTCACAAGTGGAAACTAGATCCACAAATCTTCAGCATTATAACAAGGAACTGGGGATGCCCAGACATGCATCTTTTTGCCTCCCCTCACAACTGCCAACTTCAGAGATTCTGCACAAGGACTTATCACAAACAAGCATGGAAAGTGGATGCCTCGTCATTCAGCTGGAACAACCTTACAGTATATGCCTTTCTGCCACTGCCTTTCCTCCCCAAGGTACTCCTAAAGGTCAGACGAGAAGCCACAAATGATACTGATTTCCCCGGATTGGCCACGCCAACAGTGGTACCCAATCCTAAGGAGCGTGTCCAAGGCCCAGCCTGGACATTGCCTCAAATTCCTCATTTACTGACCCAACAAAACAATCCGATCCTGCACAGCCAACTAACCCTAAATCTAGCTGCATGGCGGATAGTGTAACCATTCAGAATACACCTCTCTCTAAAGCAGTTAATGGATATTATTTTGGAGGCCAGGAGGCCCAGCACCAGAAAATCTTATGCAGAAAAATGGAAGAGATTTTGTGCTTGGAACCAGGCACAAGGAATTGAGACAGTTTTTTTTTTTTTTTCTGACTATTCCTCTGATTTTACAATATCTAACTGACATGCAGGACAAAGGCCTATCCTTCTCATCAGTTAAGATCTATGTGTCTGCCATTTCAGCTCCTTACAATACGGACCCACCTATTTGTTCACATGCATTGCTTAGGCAGTTCCTCAGGGGGGCCAAAAACATAAGACCTCCAAGGAGAGCACCAATATCTGCATGGGACCTCAATTTTGTCTTGGAAAATCTCACATTGCCTCCTTTCGAGCCAGCCAATACAGTTGAGATAAAATTCTTATGGAAAACAGCTCTGCTCCTAGCAAATAACTTCAGCAATAGGAGTCTCAGAGTTACAGGCATTAATGGCTGTGGACCCTTTTATTATCTTCCATCCAGACGGTGTTTCTCTAAGGACACACCCAACATTTATGCCTTAGGTAGTGTCCAGTGTGGCTCTTAACCAAACCATTCATTTGCCTACTTTTTACCCAAACCCACAGAATAAAGGGGAGAGACTTCTGCATTCTTTGGACATACACGGACAGCTACGCTTCTACTTGGACAAAACTAAAGCTTTCAGAAACACTGAGCAACGTTTAGTGGCATATGCTGCAGGATCACAAGGAAACGCTATCTCATAGCAGACAATTTCAAAGTGGATAGGCCACTGCATTCGTTTCTGCTATTCACAACATGGCAAACCAGTGCCTAAGGCCATTAGGTCACATTCAACCAGAGCAACAGCCACTTCAGCAGCCTTCCTCGGAGGAGTACCAACCAAAGACATTTTAGAGGCTGCAACCTGGAGCTCAGTGCACACTTTTTTACAAAGCACTATCACTTACCACTCTACTCTAAATCCAGGGCAGGCTTTGCCACTGCAGTTCTGCAGGGCCTCATAGCCACTCCTAATCCTATTTAGCTCCAGCCTCCCAACCTCAGCTTTGGGATTAAACCCAAATGTAATGACTGCAGCAGTGAAACACCATGAACATAGTACAGTTGTGTACCTACCATAAATGTAGATGTTAGAGTGTATTCCTTGTTGCAGTCCAGGTTACCCACCCACCATCCCCCTTATCTTGCTGGACCTTATCTGTACTTCTCTATTCTATACAACCTATGTGGTGTATTTGCTGGTAGAGGAAAGAATAATTTACTTTGGTGCATGTATGCTTTGACATATTTTTAGCCTACTCTTTTGGGGGCACCTGACATCTGGGGCAAGAAAAACTGAAGAAAATGGCGTCTGCTGCATCTTTTATACCCCTGGCGCACTGACATCAGGGAGGAGGCGACTGCAACAGACACCAGACCTAGACTTAGGAATTCTGGCCGACTGCGGGTAGCCTGCCAGCAGGATAACCCAATTGTAATGACTGCAACAGTGAATACACTCGAACATCTAGATTTATGGTAGGTGCACAACTGTACTTTCCTTCTATACTCGATGCTGTAGAGGATGTTTTCCTAAAATCTGCCCTCTCTCCAGATTCTCTTCTTCCAGCACCCAGAAAGCCGGACAGATACTACAGAGTGCAAGACTCTCACAAATTCCTTTTTAAAAGCCCTACTTGCAGACCTTGAAGTAATTACTCAAGGCCCTAAGGGAGCCAGGGCTAGCTCTTCTAAAAACCCCATCCCAGCTTACGAGGAAAGCAGAGCATTAGATAGGATGGGTAAAAGTTTACACCTCAGCTACTTTTGCTGTCAGGGCACTAAATTGCCAATTTAACATGATAAAATTTCAGCAGAATGTACTGGAAGTAATTAAACAGAAAATATCTGCCATGCCTGACAGTAACACTACCAGAGAATTAACAGACCTCATACAGTCTAGCTGCCAGGTAGAAAAGCACTCCTTGCATTGTGGTTTTGATGCCTTAGAAGCCTCAGACAGGGCTGCAGCTACAGGATAAGTTATCAGAAGACATGCCTGGTTAAGGGAGCAACCTTTGCCTGACGAGGTAAAATCCAAACTTTTAGAAGCATCTCTAGATAAGGAGCAAATGTTCTTCATGTTTCACTGTTGCAGTCATCACATTTGGGTTATCCCTGCCAGGATAGTCCTCATTTGGTCCGAATACCAGAGGCTTAGTATTTCTGCATCGGTTGCCATCACTCCAGGACTGATGTCTGGTCGTCAGTGGTATAAAATGAGACGGCCAACGCCATTACATCAGTCTTTCTTGCCGAGGAGCCCGAAGCAGAAGCAGTTCTCATGAGTGCCAGTTGGCCGCTTACATGAGTTTTCATTTTCTGAATTGAAGTTGAAGTCTTCTAAAGCTGAGTACCCCATTGGGGATTCTTTTTTCTTGCTCTAACCGATGTCCGAAAAAGTTAACAATTGTCTTGCCTGTGGAAAGCAAATACCACACCGAGACTTTCATTCTTACTGCATCACTTGCTTAGGCCCAGACCATGACATCCCCCGCTGTCGCTTGTGTGCCTTGTTCAACAGCAGAACTGTACATCCATCGGTCCCTTATTGTAGGTAGATATTTTCACTCTGTCTTCTAATTCTGATATAGCTTCGGTAAGCCATCCGGCAGCAGATACTCTGAAAAAAAACGTAAGGATAAAGACGGAGACAGATCGCACAGATCTAGAACTACCGACGACGCTTCCGTTAAGCTAGTTGTCAGTTCTCCAGTCCTCAGTGAGGTGCTTTCGCAGCCCCTGATGCCCACTTCTGTGGATTTGCAGGCTGCTACAGAGGCCCTTTGGGAGTCCGGTATGCCACAAGACTCTTCATCGACTAAGGATCCTGCAGATGTCTCCACGTTGGATGGGTCTGGAGCTGCTGAGCAGGCACCAGCTTCCAAGGAAGTACTTGGCACTACCGATTCTCGACGGACTTCTTCCACGTCTGCCATTCTTTCGAAAACTGCAGGCCCAGGGTACGAACCACATCCAAGAAACTGATGACCCAATCTCGGGCACCTGCTCCCCTTGCCTCTGTCTCAAATGCTTAAAATAGCAGAAGACCTTATAATGCTGATCAGTGGAAGCCAGGCTACCCCTTCCAAAAAAGAGATTTGTCCCCAGTAGTTTTATTTGAACAGGAGTCCGATGACTCTGATGCTTCTGAATATGAAGACATGCAACCCATCTCTGCTTATGAGGATTCTGATGCAGAGGAATCCATTCCTTCAGCCTCTCCACCCAAGGACTTTTCCTTTGGGGAGACCCTTTTAAACCAAAAAAA
>NC_056747.1:575191562-575199062 GCF_019279795.1 Protopterus annectens
CCCCCTTTGGGATAGGTTCTAGGTCTCCACATCAGTCTGAAAGAGATGCTAGCGGTCCACAGAGCTATCCTAACCTTTCAAAAGCATCTGTCACCAGATGTGCTCTTAATCAGGACCGACAACACTACTGTCATGTGGTGCATCAACAAACAGGGGGCACTCATTCTTACTCCCTGTGTCGCCTTGCCATAGAAATCTGGCAGTCCGCCTCCAATCTCGGACTGCATCTCATAGCTCAATACCTTCCAGGGAAGTAAAACATCCTGGCAGATCACTTAAGCAGGCAGATTATAAATCCTCATGAGTGGTATTTGTACAGGGAGACTTTCTTACAGATCAGTCACATCTGGGGGGAACCAGACAGACCTTTTCACAAGCTACCAGAACTGTCAACTGACCAAATTCTGCTCAAGACAGTTTCACCCAAAAGCCTGGCGAGTGGGCGCCTTCTCCTTCCACTGGGGCAGCCTGTTTGTGTATGCCTTTCCCCCACTTCCTCTCTGATCTCGAGTAGTACCCAGAGTATCAGAGGAAGGACCAAGGGCTATCCTGATTGGCATAGTACCCAGAGTATCAGAGGAAGGACCAAGGGCTATCCTGATTGGCAGCACTGATACCCCATGCTCCTCAGCATGACCATCCAACCTCACTTTCCCCTGCCCTCAACCTCAAACCTTCTCACACAACAAGGAAGGAAGCTCCTACATCCAGGCCTGGCTGTACTCAAGCTAACAGCATGGCTGATTCCTCAAAGGTAGATAGCTCTTCAGTCCTCAGCAATCAAGTGTTCGACATTATTAAGGAGTCTCATAGACCCAGCACCAGGAAATCTTATTCCTCTAAGTGGAAAAGATTCACCTGCTGGTGCTCCAGCAGGGGGTGCTTCAGCACTACAGCCTCTACCACTGGGCCTGGACTACCTGGCAGAGCTCCTTCATAAGGGTTTGTCTTGCTTCTGTCTCAGCCTACATCCAGGTGGATCAGCCTTTATTTTCTCAATACCTCAGTTCCTCAGAGGTGTGGCTCACATCAGACCACCTAGAAGGCCACCTGCACCAGCTTGAGATCTTAACTGTGTCATGGAAAAGCTGACTCTTCCCACTTTTGAGCTCTCTTCCTCAGCAGATCTCAAATATCTCTCTTGGAAAAGTGCCCTTTTGCTAGCCATCACTTCTGCTAGGAGGGTATCTGAGCTCCAGGCTCTTATGTCCGCTGAGCTCTTCATCATCTTCCATGTGGACAGGGTCTCTCTAAGGATCAACCCCTCCTTTATGCCTAAGGTGGTCTCTGATATAATCCTTAACCAGGCCATACACCTACCTACCTTCTTTCCTAAACCCACAAATAGAGGGGAGGGAGTTCTGCATACCTTAGATGTGCACAGACTGCTGAGATTTTACCTTGACAGAACCAAATCAATCAGGAAAACTGACCAGCTACTGGTTGTGTTCGCCCAGGGGCAGAGTGGAAACACATTACTAAGCAGACCATTTCCAAATGGATCTCTCACTGCATACATTTCTGCTACTCCTTCCTTGGAAAGGGTCCTCCCAAAACCGTCCGATCCTATTCCACAAGAGTAGCCACTACCTCCACAGCCTTTCTGAGGGGGGGGCTTCTGCTAAGGAAGTTCTGGAAGGTGCTACTTGGACATCTATACAGCCTTTCACAAAGCACTACCAGTTAGCTACATTCTCCAAATCCAGGACAGGATTTGCATCTGCAGTCCTACAGGGCATGCTAGCATCCCCATAATTTGAACAACTTTTCTCCACCCACTTCCTCAGCTTTGGGATTCTTCCCACAAGTGATGACTGCAACAGTGAAATACAAAGAACATAGTACAGTTGTGTGCACTTACCATAAATGTAGATGTTAGAGTGTGTATTCACTGATGCAGTCCTGTTTCCATCCTACCTTCCCCTTTTCTTTCCTTATGTTTACATATATTTTCAGGAGCTTTTACCCTTTGGAGCAAGAAAAACTGATGTAATGACGTTGGCTGTCTCCCTTTATAGCCCTGATGACCTGACGTCAGCCACACTCTCAGAACAGCTGACACAGGAGGGAAACATTTACTCTGGTGTTTGGGCTGGCCGAGGGCTACCCAGCAGGGATAACCCACAAGTGATGACCGCAACAGTGAATACACGCTTATCGTCTACATTTATGGTAAGTGTACACAACTGTACTTTCCATTTGTCACTAGACTGAAGTTGCACTTCTTCTTGTATAGTGTAATTGGCAGGGGATGTGCAGCTTGAAACATTTTCAGCAAATGGTGCGCACATTTCCCACCAAGTTGCTGACTATGGTTTAGTAATAAATATAAATAATTATTCTCTAAAAAGAAAACCTAAAAGTAGACTTTATGTTATGAAAAGTTGAATCTGTGGCTAGATTTCTGCAAATAGCCAGTCCACATGACAGTGTGGTGTTATGAGTTCTGAGCATTTTCTTCATAGATGTAGAGAGAAAAGTCATACTTCATGAAGAATTGGACTGTTCTTGCCTTCCTCTCTTTTGTTGGTGTACATTTTACAAATAATACCTTCAGTTGGGCTCAAGCCTTCTTTAATTCTGTACTAAGTAGCACTAATTGGTCTCTTGTTGGGCATTTCAAAACTTATGTTAGTGAAGTTGTTTTCACTTCTTTTTATTGTTGATGATTTGCCATATAAATGCACAAAGCATTAGGAGCAAATTAAGCTGCATAAAATACTGGTTGCAAGACAGTAAACCTGATGCACTAGGTATCTCAGAAACCTGATTGAAAAGTTAACCCCTCTTACATAAAAACCCTATACCCCACATTCCATAGTGATAGATCAAGAAAGATAGGGGAGGAACTACACAATCCAGTAGTTATCCAGCTGCTTCCCCAAAAGAACATCTAAAGCTTATGCAGCCATTTAAGTCTTTATTGATTGTACTTTCACTACTGGAGTCTCATAAGACTGTGCCCTAGGCGAGTAGTAGTCTTCAAATTTTTGTGTGAGACAGCCACAGTGCTGGATCTATATGCTGGCCTGCTTTATGCAAACAGTATAACACTGCATAAAGTTTTTGTTAGCAATTTTTACCAGTGGTCCTTGGCAAATTATTTTTAAATAACACAAAACAGCCTATATGCTGTTTGGCAGTATACACCCAAAAATGGCTAGGAGTATCACTTTAAGGTATCAGGATATTATCTTGATTGGTTAAAGTCACACAGTACAAGTATGTAGGCCTCACTGCAGACCCTAGCTTTCCTTCAAGACCCAGCAGAATGTTTACTGTAAAGTTAGTTTACAGTTAAGAGCATCCTCCGCTGTTGCAGTCACCTAACCCAAGATGCAAGAAAGTCCCTGGACATTCATGTCCTTTATTCCTAGGTTGGAACATGCTCTTGCAGTTTTCTTATTTAATTCTTCTTATAACAAGCATCTTATTTAGTCAACATTTGCAAGTATATTTAGTTATTTATCTATCTACCCCCATTATGAACACCACTTTACTTAACTTCAAGAGGCAAGCTGTCCCCTCATTCCATCAAGAACCACTTTGATGTTATGTGGTCCAATCTTGCCTACATTCTTACTCACGGGTTCGGAGCCGAACATCGGCTCCGACTCTGCCAACTTATATTTTTCTAGCACAAAGTCTCTAATTGGCTGGGCTAAACTTGTATCTCATGTTGCACCGCTCCATAACCCCAGATCTCGTTTGCCGCTCGTGTAGCTAGGACGTGGTCTCACTTGGCTGTGGCCAAGTAGCTTTAAAACTTCTTTTTCTCTCTGAAAATTGTCATTTTTCTTCACAAAAGCTATTTTAGTAGCTGATTGCTGTTGTTATTAACGTTTTTTTTTTGCAGTGTGAGTGTACTGTTTGTGGTATCCCTTAAGTGAGGACCTAGTCCTCCGATCGTTGTGTAGTTTGAGGAAAGTGTTTGTCCCTTGCTTCGGTCTGTGTCTCGTTAGTTGTGTCAGAATCGTTTTAACTTAGAGATTCTTGTCAACTGTTAGCGGTAGTTTCCCGCCTTAACTGTTGTGGCCTAAAGTCCTGTTTCTGTGGTGTTGTGTACTGTGGTTTTGCTGTTATGTCGAAGGGTCAAAAAGAACACAAACCCTCCGGGTTAAATGTAGCTACAAGATTTCCATAACAGATGGACATGCTGTTTGTGTATACTGCCTAGGGGCGATACATTTACAAGAGTTCTGTAGCTTTTGTCACACTTTTAGCCCTAGGGTGCTACAGGAAAGAAAAAATAAACTTATACTGCAGGGTCTTCTTAAGCCTTCCTTTGAGGAGTCCTTGGACTCTTCCTCTGGTTCACAGTCTAAAACCAAGACTTCTAAGGCTAAGAAAATATCTCCGGCTCCATCTGTTTCTTTGGAGCCACTGGAGAAGACTACCAAATTGGATGCTATTTCCTCGGCTCCCTTGTCCTCGGGGCCGCAGAAGGTAGCTGTGATTCTTGAATCTGCCTCTGCTCCTATCCTGTTAGAGCCCATTCGGAGCCGGTCTCCTAGTGTCAGACAGGGATCTCCAGATAGATCACAGTCACCTTCTCTCTCCACCAAATCCTCCAGACTCTCTGATTTGGATGTGGATAGGGTGGTCTAGAGGCTCCTGCAGTCACCAGTTTTGGCAAAATTATTTTCGGCTCCGACCCAGTCGGCTCCGGAACCAGTACCGATGAGTGCACCCATGTTTCCTCCGAGCACCTCCTTGTTATCTGAGCCGGAGTGTTCTGCTGGCTCCGATACCTCTTAAGGCTTTATTGGTGCCGACGTCGACTCCTACCGTGTCGGCTCCATCCCCTGGTTTTGGAACCAGGGTTTCCTCTCTCGGGCCCGAGGGGGATACTTCGGGACTTTTGTTGGTTCCGAGCCGCCCTCTCGGCACTACGGCTCTGGGAACTTCGGTTCCGATCTTGGCCTCGGAGGTTGTTCGATCCTCTGATTCGGGGGGCCCCGCCTTAGAGGCCATGAGGAGCGCACTGGCCAGATCCTCAGTGACATCACCCGGATCGGTCATTCCATCCCCTTCCACTCTGGGGACTGCCTCTGATGTCCCCTTATCGGTTGACGGAGCCCTAAGGTCTTGGGATACCCCCATGAGCGGTCCCCAACTTTCTGAGGGCCCCTCAGTCTGTGCCTGAGGGGCCCCCAAGAAAAGTTGTGCAAGAGGAAGCTTATAGACTCCCAGGATGAGTCCCTCGCCTCTGATACTGACCTTGAGGAGTCAGAGGGTTCCCCCAAGTCGTCCTCCGATGACTTCTCCAGGATGTCTGAAAAAAAGAGATTTTGAAGCAGAGAGGAGGCTGGTCATCCAAACCCCCCTCTGAGGAGGAGTCTGTATTCCCCAAGTCCTTCGGGGCTCAACCCTCCACCTCCTGGGTGTCTCCACCCTTCGATGTGCTCCTAGATTTGATCCGTCGAAGGGCGTGGGAGACTCCTGACTCGGTGGAACCTGTACCAAGACGCCCTAATAAATTTCCCTCGGCTCCCCCTGGGAAAGAGTTCCTGTCCAAAGGGGTTTCTGTGAATGCGGCCACTCAGCAGGAAGTAGCAGAGTCTTCTTCCTCCGTCCAGCCTCCTAACAAGGAGACCAGGAGTATGGATCGGTACGGGAAGCATACCCTCTCTAGAGCGACCTTCGCACTTCGGTCTCTGAGCTATCTTTGTCACTTTACTCTGCTCCAGAGAGATCTCCTTAAAGAGTTAGGAGATACTCTAATGGGTAACGTACCTGAGGGGTTAACACAGATGGTTAACGCCCAGTTGTCTACTCTTGGCTCGATTGTCAACTCGTCCATGAGGCTCATATCTTATGCAGCCGAGGGGGCGAGCAGGGCAGCTAGCTCAGGTGTAGCCTTTGGGAGGCAAGCCCGGATGCGCCTGTGTCATTTCGTGGAGGCCTTCAAGTCTTCCTTCACTGATTCCCCCTTTGATGGGTCCTCGCTCTTTGGGACCAAAGTGAAAGACACCCTCACCAGATGCGAGCAGGAGGGAAAGACCCTTTCTGCCGTAGGGGTCTGTTTTTCACTCCCATCTAGGCCTTACCCCATGGCTCAGAGGGGAGGAAAGATGTGGTTCAAAAAGTCACAGAAGTCTTTCCCTGCCGGTTAAGGCGAGTCCCCCTCCAGAGGCAGTGGAGGGGGTGGCTATTCTGGGAGACGCCGCCCTAGGGGCAGAGGAGGCCCTCGCAATTCAGGAGACCGTGATTCCTTTTGCGGACTTTCCTATTATCGTCGCTGATGTATTGCCCGACTGTGCTGTTCCAGAGCCAGTCGGGGGCCGCATTTCATTGTACCCGGAAGCCTGGGCAAGTATCACTCAGGATCGATGTGTGCTTCGTATAGTTAATGGAGGTTATTCCATCCCCTTATTGTCGGACCCTCCTCCACCCAAGAGAATCCCAGACGTTCCACCCAGTCAAAGGGATCACGCAACACTAGAAATTTCAAAGTTGCTGGAAAAAGGAGTCATCCAACCTGTTCCCTCAGACCAGATCGGATGAGGGATTTACTCACGACTCTTTTTGGTGCCGAAAAACAGGGGACCTGAGACCCATCTTGGATCTCAGCCGACTGAATCGATACGTTCTAAAGTCCATGTTCCGAATGGTCACCCTTTAGTCTATTTTTCCATTGCTGGGAAAAGTATGGATGTGCTCCATCGATCTCAAGGATGCTTACTACCATATCAAAATGGACAGGGCATCGAGGAGTCACTTGCGCTTCCGGCTGGGAGCCAGTCATTTCCAGTTTCATGCCCTGCCCTTTCGCCTCACCACCGCCCCCAGGGTGTTCACCAAGTGTCTGGCAGTGGTAACAGCTCACCTGAGACGTCAAGGGTTACCATACCTGGACGACTGGCTCCTCGCCGCCCCCACCAGACATCTTCTCATTCAGGCCAGGGAAAGGACCATTGACCTTTGTCAACTAGGAATTACCTTGAACTGGGGAAAGTCTGCCTTGCTGCCCTCACAGCGTGTCACATTTATAGGCGCAGAGCTAGACATCGTTCATATGCAGACGTTCCTGCCTCAAGAAAGGATAGAAGTGTTGCAGGGTCAGGTTCGCGCGTTACTACCCCTAAAGAAGGTTCAGGCCAGATGGGTCCTACAGCTCCTGGGATCCATGGCAGCCACCATTGTTAGTGCCCCTAGCCAGATTACACATGAGACTTCTGCAGTGACTCCTCTCTGCCCAGTGGTCCTTTCAGAAACTCCCCCCTGTCCCATTTGATCCTACTCACCGATCAGTGCAAACAGGACCTCTGTTGGTGGCTGCGTTCCACCAACTTGAACAAAGGGAATCCCTTGATTCCCATGACTCCAGTTGCCACGGTGACCAAGGACACCTCCCAGATAGGGGGGGGCATTATCTTGGCAGGACGGTCCAAGGCACTTGGCAGGATCACGAGGTACACCTGCACATCAACGTTCTAGAGATGAGAGCAGTGTTACTGGTGTTACAAGCACTGCAGAGCTCTCTTCCCCTAGGAACGA